>NC_056742.1:34963341-35105841 GCF_019279795.1 Protopterus annectens | reverse complement strand
AACATTTTGGCACTAACAACCAAAACTCACAATTTGCTTATCCAAACATAGTCAAGCACATGTCCTTTGACATCAACTGCATTCCATGACACACACATTTGATCAATGTTTTAAGCTTTTTCAGCACCTGTCCAACTGCACTTTCAACAATTTCTCTGTACTGAAAGACATAATACTGAGTACAAAATCCTGAAATATCAAAATGTTGAACACAAAATATTTTTTTAGAGGTGACTTGGAAGCAATGTTTAGTTAAGTTACTTAATCAATGTCACACAGTAGGCAAACAATGGCTGTAGAAATCAAAACCTGTACTACAGGAATTTCAGGTTTCAGCCTTACCCCCCTATACCAACTGCCAGCCTATTAATTTTAATATTTCACTATTTTGTCATTCAGTTAAGTGTGATCTTATCTTATTTGTGCATTATCATACATCTGGCCATTGCATAAATGACCACCTCTGAAAAGAATTACCACTTAAATGAGAAAGCATGAGAGAAGGCAGTTAGAAAGGCAAAATCTCAGACTAAGGAACCAAGGCAACTTGATTATAGGGAAATAAAATAATTTTTCTGAGCATTTATGTAAGTAAATAAAGGCATATTTAAAGACTGCGGTCTTATCAAAGTGAACAGTGAAACAGACAAGAATAACAAAATGTAGAATACTAAATTAATGTTGCAGTTGACACGTAACTTAGAAATTATGAACTTTTGCCTTTTTGAATCAGTAGAGGTGCTTAGAATAATGTGCTTCATTTTAGTAATCTCATAGGTTTCAAAAGAGCCCTAAAAGCTAACATTTTTTGTGGCTGTAGAATATTATTACCACGATATGAGGAAAATTACTGACATGACAGACAACAGCTAAAGAGATTGTAATCCTGGTAATATTAGATGAATTGTAGGAAACAACAGAATCAAAACTGCATGTAGATATCTGCAAAATAATGTAGCAACAAAAATTGTGAAGAGCAGTTCATTATGGAAAAAGACACTGCCAAAGCAAAAAATGACAGAAGTGAAAAAAGATAGAGTCCTATTGGATGCTTCAAATGTAAAGCAGGTATTAAGAGCCAATAGCGGTGTTGTTTGGTGATTACTGCAATGGCTATGCAAAATCTACACAGGTATAGAAGAGTGAGCTCCTATCAATATACAAGAACTTAGTGAATGCAATGGGAGTTCATTGCATGTTCAGAAGGCACGTTCTTCTGGAGAAATAAATGCCAATAATTTCAGAAATCAGCAACTAATGTTATGTGGGCATGTACAAAAGGCTGAATAAAATATATATATATATATATATATATATATATATATATATATATATATATATATATATATATATATATATATATATATATATATGCAGTCAGCTACAGGTGCTCATGTGCTACTAGCTGGTAACATATTAGCTTGCTCCCGTTTTGCTCAGCAAAGCAAGTGATCAAACTCCCACTCGATAGATCTCCCATTTTTGTGTAGCCTTCTGAATACCTGATGCTGTAAAACTCCTGAGACCTTATAGAGCTATAACTCTAACCCTAAGATTTGCATTCAGTTTCCAAACCACATCATTGATCCTTTATGCTAAAACTTCACTTCTCCTCCCTTACCTTAAAACTATTCTCTTGTTAAAACATAAAATTCCTTTACTGCTCCCTAACCATAATCTTAAAATCCTTCTCTATGGCAGCCACACTCACATCACGTAAGCTATAATAATGTGTTTTGATAAGAGGCCGCAGCTGGTTGCCTAATCCCAAACTTGAGCTCTAGCATGAGTGGCAGCCTGCATGAGCTGTATGATGCTCATCTCACTGACATCAAGACAGTGGTTCTTAAACACCTGGGGTTACAGCACTTGTAGCAGACCCAAATAAATTTCTATATGCATTGCATTGTAGAGGATAACAAGTGGGCATACAGAACATTTAAAATGTTTCAGTTGAATCAGCAGTGTAAAATAATGTATTAGTTTTACAACAAGTGAACAGAAATGCTCTGAAGCAAGAAACTTTACCAGGCAACTCAAGAGCAAATGGTTTGTGAATATAAAATGTTATTTATATTATTTTATTATTTAGACAAACTATAATATTTTTCCTGTGGAGGTAATAGTGCCAAAAAACAATGAAAAAAGGAATCAATGCATGAAAGAGTCAGAATGAGATGCTTATGATGGTATAAGAACAACTATTTAAAAATAGAATCTACAGTATCTCTAGTAAATTAAGAATTGCAGCTTCTGACAGGCTTTATCTACAGTTATAATCTATGTTTTTTTTTTTCTCAGGTTAAGCAGTCTTTCCATTATGCCCATATGTAAAATATTACTGTCTCTCAACTTTATTTTAAGATTGTTAGAACAATAATATGCCCTCCGTAAAATAGGCTATTGAATCCATAGCAGAAAATTTCCCTTTGGACAGTGCGGCTGTTTCAATAGAAATCCAGCAGAGAGAGAACCCAAAATGCTTATAAGACTAAACAGAGAAGGCAAATCCAATTAGAAAAAATGTAATTAAATGATACTTTCCAACAATGTGGTTTACGCTGTTTGGTATTGGGACAAGTGATACTTACATATTAAACAGCATGTTTGATTACATATAGACCATATGACAATTATATAGCTGCTTTCATGTCACTTGGCTTAGAACAAATAATCATTTGAGGATAGTGAATTGTGTCTATGTATTATGTATGCAGTGTGCCATGCATATGAACTAAAATATTATTTTTTACACCTTTTTGTGTCTGAACTGCTTTCAGTATTCAACAAAGAAAGACAGTGAAAAATTTGCTTGTGTTTATTTCATATTTGGACTGATTCCTTCTGGGGGTCTTTTTGCTATAAATCACAGGAACAGTCATTACTGATAAATATAAAAACCTCAGTACTCCATCTGTCTTTTGCATTTTGCTAGCTACTGACCTGCCCTACTGCAGAGAAAATAGATTGTGTGGCAATCATGAGTACTTTAAGGAAAATTGCTGCATGAAGACATACTTCTATAAATGAGTGTTTTTAAACCCAACTTCAATGCTCTGTTCAAGATGAATTGCTGTTCAAAGCATTTATTAAGCACTTCTTGGGAATACTAAAATACAGTTGTGGACTACTACAATAGAAGTAGCAAAGCACATTCCAAGAGAACTGCAGATGGCAAAACGTTTTTCCCTTTTTACAATTTTCTGATTTGTCTTGCTCTCTGTTCATCTGATGTTTGTAAGTGCTGTGCTATTCATAACAATTTTTAATAATGCTGGGTTTTACACACAAAATTCTTTAAAAGCAATGGGATATTGTGCAAAATTATGCTTTTTACATTAGATCCTCTTATAATAAGTATGAATTCTCAAAGGGTGAAATTAATATTTGTTAGGAGTTGTGAAGAACCACAGTTTATGTTTGGTATACGCACTACAATAGTATGGATTACTTCTGTTGTTATGAGTTGTTAATTGTTTTTTTTAACCACACTTTCTCTTAAAAAGTTATAATCTAATTAGTTATCGATACAGTTTTTTATGCTTTGCTGTATTCTTAATGCAAAAATGTAAATTTTCTTTATCTTACATCATCATCATCAACAACTTTCATTTTCTACAAGGGTTTTTGTATTGTGCCATTTCTCTCTTTTTAAGCCATTTCTTTCCATTCAATGCTACATTTCTGCCTTCTTTGAAATTCATCCCCAACTGTTGCAGATTTTCTCTCACACAATCCATTCACCTCTTTGCTGGACAACCTTGTTTCCACTTGCTTTCTTCCTGTCTTTGCTACGTCTTCTTTACCACATTGTCTTCTGCTTTCCTGCACGTGCCCAAACCACTGTAATCTGTTCTCTTTGATCTTTTCTGCTATTGGAGCTACTTTGACATTCGCTCTTAGGTCCTCATTTCTTCATCTGTTCTTTAGTCCTGTTTCTCCACACATGTGGCTCAAAGCAGTCCTCATATCCTGTTCTGTCTGTCCCGTTATGTCACCCATTATTAACATCAGTTCATGTTGTCCTGCTTTATCTAGTAGGTCCTGCAACTGCTGCCTGAATGCACTCTTTCTTTTCACTATCACAACCCTGCTGTGGGGCATAAGCTGGGATTATCAGTACTGTCCTATCATTAGGCTGGAGTTTGGTTGCCATGAGTCTGTCACTAATTTTGATGACATCCCTCACTGCCTTCTGAAGCCTCTCTCTCACCACAATTCCTACATCATTTCAAGACTGTCCTCCTCCTGAGTAGTAGACTCTGGATCCCAAGCCAAGTGGTTTTGCTGCACTGCCCTCCCATCTTGTTCTCTTGGATAAATAGGGTGTCCAGCCTTCTCTGTACCATGATTTCATACAATTCCAGGCTTCATCCTTTTAGTGAACCTACAATGGGTGTAGCAATTCTTAGTCCATGTTTGGAAGGTTGATTGGTTTTATGTTCAACTTTCGCTCAACAGAGCTATCCCAGGTACCCCAAGCTGGGAAGCTTATTGACCAAGGGCTGCCTGGCTTTATGGTGGTAAGACAGAGGCAAATAGGGGGAAAAAAACATCTCACACCATTAGCATGGGTCTCTGAAGTAGATCAGAGTAGGCTAGGTCCTTAACACGCTTATCACTGGCAAATACCCATCCCTATTGGTGCTATTAGTCAACACTGAATCACCTAAAGCCATGTTTTATACCATAGAGTGGCTAGCCCTGCCACTGCATGCAGTCTGGGATCTATGTTCTCCTACCTTGAGGATACTGTGCACCACAGTAGATGCCTAAAGCATTCAGTCTATAGAACTCTTCCCCCTATAGAGCACAATGCAGAGTCTGTGCTGCCACCCACAGCTCCATTTATTGATTAATTTGAAATGGTAAAACTCAACATGCTTTTTTGGAGGTGGGAGGTGGCCCAAAGAGACACAGGGACTATATACAAACTCTAAGTAGGCACTGGCTGAAGGACAGGATTAAACTTTGCACCCTGTAAATGGGAGACAAAGACCTTAATCATTACGCCAACTGGTCTGTACCCGAGTTGTGTACATACATTTGAGTAATTCATTTTGAAGTGTTCCTGTATGGTAATGGTATTTCAATTTTTTTAGCTTAATGTGATATTAAGATATATTTTCAGTGTGTAATGTGGAATTATTTAATATTTACTTTTTTACTGGCTCCAAAATTCTCCACAGACAAGTTTAAAGACCAAACCTTTGCATGACATTTACTAACTAAACAATTCTATCACATGCACATTGTTTCCTCTGGCTTTATTAGCAAAAATAATTTGCTAAACTTATGCAATGCACCACTTTCACAAACAGATCTATTTTAATTATATATAGTGTGTGTGTGTGTGTGTGTGTGTGTATGTGTGTGTGTGTGTGTGTGTGTGTGTGTATATAAAAGAGGAGCAGTTTGGCCCAAATTTATATTATCTATACTATGCTATCTGTGCTATTATAATATGCTGGAAGCACTTAATACCATGGATAAAAAAATTAGAATAACAGAAGAAACATAAGTTACTTCGAGACATTAATGACTTTCATTCTGGTAATATTTTCTCCTAGCCGAAAGATACTCCCAAGGTAACAACTAATACTCGTACACCTAGAGGCTCTATGTATGAACTTGACCAATTTTCAACTGAAATTACAGATACTGCTGCATTTAATTCCACATCTACAGATAATATTGATGTAGATAATATAAATTTGGGTCAAACTGCTAATACAAATGACAATTTACAACTAAATACTAGGGAACATAATGCAGCAGTTGGGTCATCCAATCAAACCTCGGATTTTTGTCGAGCCTGTACTGCCATTCAATTGAAATTACCCGAAGTATTAACCAATCAAAACTGAGACTCCACCAGAGGGAGGTCCTTTACCAGGAAGAGAACCAGAGATGCGAGTATAAGCCCACACACACGGAACCGAATGCAGAGATAGCTAATCAAAAATGTCCTGTTTATAATCTCTCCAATATTGAACTTTCTGATGATGTCATTACATTAAGTAAAGGCATGTCTTTTTTACCTTCCCAGAAAGACACAGTTACTGATGCCATCACTGATTTGAAGCTTTTTACAAGAACTCTTAACTTAAAATTGTTGTATAAAGATTTGCAAACTCAAGTAGCTTCACAATGCAAGAAAAGCAGTACATTCATTCTGTTTAGCAACCCTGTTATTACAGCTTTTCAAAATGTATGTGAACAACAGTTGTATATCGATGATAAATTTAAAATGTTATATAACTTGACTGTATCTGAAATGGCACCACTAGATAGGTTAACAAAAAAACAGTGATATTATTATAAAAGAAGCTGACAATGGAGGTGGCATTGTTTTGATGAATATCACTGATTATAATAAATCTATGCTTGATTTACTATGTGATGCATCTGCCTTTAAGCAGATTTCATCTAGTGAGCTAGCACAATGTATTAGTAAAGTGAATATGTCTTTATTTGAATTACAAGTTAATAATGATATTTCTATAGAATTACTACATTATTTTTCTATACCATGCCCTAAAACACCTATTTTGTATGGTTTGCCGAAGTTACATAAATGTCTTACCAACCCTCCCATGAGAATCTATCTCATTATATCTACAAACTAAGTTAAGTCCCATACTATTTTATGTTAAGAGTTATATCAAAGATACAAGTGACTTTCTTAGTAAACTTTTTATTTGGCAACAAAACACAAATGTTTCATCTTATTGTCCAGTAACATTAGATATAAAATCTATTTTACTGTTATTCCCAATGAGTTTGGAATTAATGCAATTATGGATATTTTATGTAAATGTACTGAATCTAATGCTAGAGAGATAGAAACATTATGTGAATTATTAGATATTTCTTTAAATAATAATATTTTTTCTGTTTAATGATGACACTTTAAATTATCAGACTACAGGTGTTGCAATGGGAACACCGATTGCAAATACCTATGCCAATTTAACTTTAAATGAATGGGAAGAGAAATATGTTTATGACTGCCCTATTGATTTCAGACCTTATATTTTATTTTATAAGCATTGTGTAGATGATGTGTTATTTTATTTTATAAGCATTTTGTAGATGATGTGTTTTTTGTGTGGGGAAGTAACAAGGAATTGTTGAATGCATTCTTTGCATACCTGAATAACACTACATCTTTTTTAAAATTTGAAATGACTAGTTAATTGCGTGAAATGCATATTTTAGATATACTTGTGAATTTAACAGATGGTATCATATCTACTCAAATTTACAAGAAACCCATCCATAAAAATAAATATTTACATAGGAAACTGATGCACCCTAGTCATGTATTTAAAAGTTTTACTAAAAGTCAGTTCTGTTGAGCCAGTACTGATGATACTATATGTATGGAACAAATGCATGATATGAATCTTGAATTTCAACAGAGAGGTTATGATGCTAATTCATTAGCTAAAGAAGAAAGATTAGTCTTAGAACAATGGCAAACCACAGCTAAACCATATTTTTCAGCACCTAACAATGTTAACACTGTATCTGGGAATGATAGTAGAATAAACACCTTCCCTGGGATTCATGAAGCTTGGCGCAAGGCCGGTGTAAGGCTTGCACCGGCATTGCGGCGTATATATGGAGTAGTCATGCCATATGCATATTAATGAAGGCGCGCAGCTGCCACAGCCACGTGCATAGGAAATATGCGCGAGTGCAATGGGCGTATCGAAGTTGCGCAGGGAGGTGTGTCAATGTCAGCTGTCGAGGAGCAACCTAAACTGCTGAATATTATATTCCACCAGCAATAGTAATCGTACCTATCAGTGTCCGTGGAGATTGAAACTTATGCAAAGCAGAGTCCCTGCGAACAGAAAATGAAAAATCAAACACAAATGCATGGTAGGGAATAACGGGTCCCTACCCATGAACAAATGACATGAAAATCGTGTGCCCGTAGTCAAACGTAGTGTTCATAGCTATACCATGTGGAAGTGAAACGTGTCATATGTTAGCGTGCCACCAGTAGGTACATCCAGTCCAGTGGAGAGGGTCACCAGCCGACCCATAATGTGAGGGAGAGAACATAGCTGTACAGATGTGTCCATAACAAAATACATGAGGAGAAATGTAGATATATGTAGTGACCGTATGTCTGAATCATATCCCACAAGCCATGTAATAGTCACATACGAAAGGTATGTCCGTATTTCACATACCAAATGTGATAGGAAATAGCATACACATGTAAACGAAACAGAAAGAGCATATAAACAGCCATAACAATACACACACATGTAGGCTGAAAGGAACAGTATGATCCGTACCGTCGACCAAGATTACCACCTGTCCCACTTTGTGAGTGACAGTCCCTCTGTGGGCAGATGTGTCCTGACACAAACATGTACAACTGGCAAATGTCCAGAGAATATAGGACATAATTCTTCCGTAGACGTCATGCAATAGTTGCATTAAACATATTTCACTGGACGTATATTACATAAATGTCATAACAAACAAAATAAGATACCGAAATGCTACAAGAATAAGCTTAGATATAGGCAAGAATTGTAAGTTCTATCTGCCGAACTGACCGTGGGTATGTGCTGGCCTGTAAAATATGCTGTGTTCACTGCAAATGTCACAGTAGGGTTGCCACCTTTTCAAATGGCTAAAGTGGGACATGTTTGGTACAGACATCAGATTTTACAGACCGACACATACCCACGGCCAGTAAAAAGGACAGAACGTAACTGTTTTGCCTACAGAAAAGTGTATTCTTGTAGCATTTTAGTTGCTTATTCTGTTTCTCATAACAGTCAGGTATTTCAGATACAGAATAACTGTTTAATGCAACTATCACATAAAATATAAGAAATACGTTTGTCCTAAAATATCAGGACATTTGCCATGTTTACAATTACATGTCAGGACACAACTGCCAAAAGAGGGACTGTCCCTCACAAAGTGGGACAGGAGGTAACCCTATGTCACACTGTGGCCAATTGAAAAGGTGGAAACACAACCGTCGACTGTGGGGAGGCATTGTCCACAACAGTTGGACATGTGTAAGGAATAGCTTGGACATAGGAAAAGGTGCTATCCTACCAATGAGTAGAACAGGCTAGCAAAATCCGGAAGGCAGCTGTAGAATCTGAACGTGTATGTGACACAGTCAAATGGGTAGTACCCGGATACACCAACCAAGTAATGAAAGTGAAGTATGGGTGTGTACCTATGTGTGTGAGGTATAGCATGTGGAAAGCAAACATGGCAGGGTAGTCCACACAACCATAAAGGTACCTGACACTTGTAGGTAGTCATTGTGCAACTCTGGGCGTGTCATGGGCCAACAACCAAAGTAGTGCTCTATGGGGTGTGAGGAATTCGCGTGTGAGGGGTGGGTGTTTAATGGTAAATTCCTCAAAGGCGATACTGTGTCGTATGCAGAAAAGGTGAACCGGAGGTGTACGAGGGGGCAGCGGGTGAAGTGGAAATAAACACAACCTCATGTAGAAACAGCTGCAAGACAAGCAGACAGGCCATAGTGTAGAACACAATCCCATAAACATATGAATATGGAAATATGCGAGACAAATGTATAGATACGGCACCATCACATACCCACAGATGGGTCCTGATGGAACTGGCCATAACAAACGCAACACACCTGGATGTGTAATAGCCTACCCAGCATACCCTCCACAAAACACAACCTGCCACCATACCAGAACGTCCACCAAATCCAGCCGTACTTGGTCCACTGGTTTGTTGCAGAAACAGCTACACACAGTGACGCTTACACATATGTAGTAGGTATTGTCACCCTAGGCAGTATCAGGATTGCAAACCATGTATCCCCTGCATATAAAACCCCCTGCACGTTTTCGTGAAGCCCCAAAATTCTTCGTTATCTAACTTGTTTTGGTCTTGTCCAATTTTTGGGATATCCCTCATGGGATGACCAACTTGTGTAAATAGTAGAATGGGTATGACGACATGATATCCAATCCAGTAGATATCTGGACACAAGTTAGAATGTGCAGTGGAGGTCCATGACACTGTCCAGCCCTAAGTGGGCATGCATAACCTACCACCCAGGATAAAATACCTTCCCGTGGCGCACGTGTCCAGACACGAATAGGAGGGAGAATATAATGCACACATTTGCAAAGTGGAAAATGGCATGAGGGTGAGGAAGACACTGACGTAAACAGGTCAACCCTGATCAAGTGTGAGGGACACTGACTGTATGTAGTCATGACTGACCATACCTGTCAACCTGTGTGAGCAAGATATCTGGGCAGAGCCATGAATATAAGTGAGACAAAGGTCCAAAAACAGGGACAATCTGTAAAGATAGCTCTTAGGAACATAGACATTTGATAGAATAACAGTTTGCACATTGGCAGTAATGTCTGGAGTATGAAGTCTGAAACCCAACTGTCTGTCAGCACGTTCCGACTGCAGTCTTTAATGCTGAGCTACTGCTGTGCCAGAACACAACAGTGTATTACAGAGGTCCGTGCCATACCACTCAATTGTCCGGATATTCGCAGAATGACTAGGGTCACCACCTGTCCCACTTTACGAGTAACAGTCCCTCTGTAGGCAGTTGTGTCCTGTGAAAAAAATCAAGACATAGCAAATGTCCTGAGAGTTTAGGACAATGTTATTTCCTAATTTACTTCAATAGTCGCATAAAACAGTTATTTTATATATGAATCCTCTATATGTCATGTGAAGTAGCATAAGCAATTCAAATGTTACTAGAATAAGCTATTATATGTACAAAAAAGGTTAAAGTTTTGTACTATGCATGGCTGTAGGTATGTTTTATCCTGGAAAATCTGACATCTCTACAGAACATGTCCCACTTTGGGCAGTTGAAAAGGTGGCAACCCTAAGAATGACCACAGGTTCACCCCATAGTGTTGTTGTGTGCCTCCGACAATCTACACCAGTGTGGTAAATAGCTGAGGATTGACGTCACTAAATAATGAGAAATATCCTGAGTATAAGACTCCACAACCTGCGGAAAAGTCATGCTAATGCAAAACCTAGCATTCTATCAACGTTCTAAGCTTGTAAGAGCAATTGTTAAAATGTGTCCCTAATTGTCCCCCTATCATGTAGGTTTTGCGCAGGTTTGGTGCTCTAAGAGGTTGAGAGGTATGATATGTACATATTTACAGGAACAGCCCTTCACACTTGTGTAATGTACAACTGCGTACCTGTAGTCACTTCATGTCCAAAATTAATAATCCCTGTATGACTGTATACAGGTAATAGTCAAATGTGAATGGGAACACCCCTCACCGTGGAGTATGGACTGTAACAACCCCACCCATAATATGTAATGCCAACAGAATAAGCTGCTGACAGGTGCCCAAACACCCGTGTCTATAAACACAGGTAAAACTTCAAAATAGGGAGATAATCCCTGTCCATATGCTTCGTCTGACATTTGAACTTGCCAAGGGAAGTTCCGTTCAACAGGTGGATAAACCTAAACCCAGATCACTACATGAACACCCAATCAAAGACCTGTATGTGGCTGGACTATATGCCTTGGTGTTCTGCATATCCTTGGAGTGATTAACAATGTAGCTGGAGTCCACAGCAGTAGGCAATAGGGAATGTGTAATATGTAGTACTGCCTTTATCCCAGCAGGAGAATGGATGCCTGTGTTGTAGGTGAAGCAGTGAGGCATATTTTGATGTAGCTAAGTTCTATGGGTATGCATATCAATGAGGGTGAACACCAATAGAATAGTGGTTCCGGCATCCGGCCAACATGAATGCAGTCCCGGTTGACCTACGACTACTGCACATATAACTTGAAAGTGTAATGAAAGCGTTCGTGCTGTACACACATTTAAATATGTAAAGGTGAACGTGTGTTTTGCAGTAGTCCGTAACTGGAATACAGATATGTAACTGTTACGGTCAGAATTATGAAAGTTCACATAAGCACAATTATCTATGAAACATAGTTAACCCACAATAAGGATATGCAAGTGCGCCTGTGCATGTGTAATCCACTCACAGAATAGAAAATGAATGGTGTTTTCCCCATGTTCTATGTACATGGCTCATACCTGTTAACCCCATAAAGTATGAAACCGGACAAAGCCATGACAACAACTGGTACAAATAGGGACAATACCCAGATATTGCCCTAACAAACATAGAAAGTGGATAGAATAACAGGTGTGTCACTAGCATGGATTCTCTGAAGGGTATGAAGTCGTAACCTGAAATGTTTGTCATTATTTACCAATGTCAGTCTTTGATGATATGCCACTAACTTGCCAGATAGACACAAGGTTATGAAAAGCGGACCAAAGATAAGAGGCACACAGCTGTACATGCAGCGGAAATCTGTACAGTTGAATGGTATGATATGGAGACATATATACACATATATCCACAGACATAATCCAAAGCAAATTATGAGATGAGGAATATACAGACATATGTATATATGTACATATATATATATATATATATATATATATATATATATATATCTAAACACACAATACATGAATAGATATATACACAACAAACATATGTCCCTGTACATATAACACATGTACATAAATAGGTCACGGTATAGCTAATATGGATAGACAGACAGATATGCATGAAAGGAGAATACACCGATGGTTTCCAAACCATTGCCCGGAAAGTACCAGTGTGACAGGGCCTGCAAGTTCTACACGTTAAACATGAATATAGGTGTCCTTTGCAGGACCCCAAAAATTGATCCCGTACGAAGTTCGAACCTTCACTGATGCAAAAGACGTCACAGCTGCAACTACGATATAGCTGTACATGCAACAGTAGCAGGTGCAAGGGTAATAACACATGGGCCGATAGAATGTATGATGTACGACCTGATATCTGGAGAGTGGGGAGTGCTCAGAAGTGTCTTCACACTTTATTATCACTCACATTAGACATGTCTGATGGGTACTGTGGAGGGGTGTCAGGTATAGGAATCATGGGTATGCAGAAATGGGCCTAGGTGTTGGTTGGCACAGATCTATTAGGTACGCCCCATTGGAGTGATCAATATACCTATGTGGGTATAGCACACGCCTATATTCTCCAAAAAGGTGCAACCCATCTACTGGATATTGTGTATACCATTGGGGGAAGACGTAGGGACCTATATCAGTGTCATGTAGGCGATTATCATGGATGGACATGTGTACGACCAAGATGGTAACCATACCTGCCAAAATGTCAGAATAAGACAGCTGGACTAAGGCATAGTACATGACAGACAAATAGGGACTATATTAAATATACCCCAGACAAAGTCAAGACATTGATAGAATAATTGCGTAGTCAGGAATACGAATGTTCTGAGAGTTAGTAATCATGAAATAGAAATGTCAGTCATGATTACCTAACCGCACAGTCTGTCATGCCTTGCCAACAATCTACCAGAAAGGCACATTATCATGACAAATGTAACAGAATCATAGGTCAAACCCTGGGGAATATACTCATAATGTGTACAGGTGAGAGGTATGAAGGTAACCCGTCCTAATTAAATGTACAGAACTAGTGATACTAGGTGGACAGGTGAGAAGAAAGATGTCAGGACAAATAACAAAACATGTACAAGTCATAAGCATGTTTGTGAATGACAACGTATGACCTGTGAAAGTCAATGTGGAAGGTTAATAGACTCAAAAGACATGTGTCCCTCAGGGTGTCATGCAGTGTCACCGATACAGTGTCCAGTCCCCCATACTCGTACGTGAGCTCTGCCACTGATGGAAAGCGCAAATACCGGCGTACACATAAGGTACATGATAGAATAATTAGTGTGGATAAGCACCTGTTGGCCTGTGTGAGGAATATAACCCTGTGGGTGGGTGTGTCCTTCAATAGGAATGTAATGGCAACTGGCCTGTTATGGCACCATGTATTGTGTGTATTGTTGTAAGAAAAGTGATGTCCATTATCAGAAACATACCTCGCAACTGTACGAATGTGCAGATGTATGCCTCATATGTGTGGTGTGTTCCTCTTACAATCTGTACCTGTCTGCCAAACACCTGAGAACTGACGTCATTAAATAATGATAAACATATGAGTTTAAGACCCTAAATCCCTCAGAAAGGTCATACTAATGCAAAACCTATAATACTGTCAACTATCTACGTTTGTAAGAGCAATATGTAGAATCTTCCCCTATCTGCCCCCCCCCCATCATGTTAGGCTTTGTACAGATGTTTTGCACTAGGAGGTTGATAGGTATGATCAGAAACAGATACATGTCTGAGGAAACAGCATTATCGACCGCAAGATAACTCAGAAGGTATGAAAAGCACTGCAGTAGGAAGTTCAGTATTGTCCGCAGGTATGTGCTGACATGTCAAATGACACAGCAGTCTACATGAAGTACCTATAGGGCATCACCTTTACCAAAGATGACAGTGGGACATACCCACAGCCATGCAATCACCACAAATAGACATAGCACACAGCAAAGTCTAGGCCATGATACACGAAGCCTCCGGCATGTATGGATTGAGTGAGAGTACAGCAAGGAAAGATGACTGCCAGGCTATTCAGCAAACACCCGTAGGGGCGTGCAAGACTGCCCATAACACGAACATTGCCCGGACAATGTTGGGATTTGCAACATACCCCATTTGTATGTGTAAGCTATGCAAATGATATAATTACGTGATACATGAAACAGTAAGCTGTCTGTGCAAGAGCAGAGTTATGTGCAGAAATATACCCGGATGTTATGCGACTAATGTTTTGCACATTGCTAAACGGAGCAATGGCAGCTGCAAATGCAGTATGAATACAGTCAAAGAAGCATGCCAATGTCCAAGTCCAAGGCCAGTGGCGGCTTTGTCCATTGGATAGCAATAAACCAGTAGTTGTCCTCCCCCGATCCCTGGTGTGGAAGCGTAGTGCAGCGCCACGAGAACGCGGTGCGCTTCAAAACAAGACATATGGATAATATATAGAAAATGTAGGTTTAGTTAGATGTTAGTATGCCATGCAGATGAATGGCAAGCTGGAGACAACATGGCTACTGCGTACTGGTACTTATGTGTGGAAGTGCTCTGTCAGAGATGTAACGAAGCATTTGTAGGCAATGTGAGGCAAGTGAGGCTGAGGATAGTGAATCACAACATGTCACGCCATATGGGCCAAGCCTCTACAGTGTAGTGTAAGTTAAGGGGACTATTAGAGTAGAAAATAGGTGACAACATGAGTGTGTATGTATAAAACACTGTAATCTCACCGGAGCAGTGTCACATGTGTGCTGTCAGTACTCAGTGGAAGAGACGTGTCATGAGCTATCCTAAGGAACGTCAGGAGACTGATGGTGTATGCCATGGATACCACCGATGTGACCTACAAACCTGCCCACAGTGTGTCTGCACCCGTGCATGCCAGTAAGCCCGAGTAAGCATGTGTGCATGCGTGTTAGCCTGTGTGTGAGTGTGGAGTGTGGAAGAATGAGTAAGCTAGTGTACGAATGGTGAAGCCCGTGTAATGTCGTGTATGCGTTTGTAAGCATGTATACATGTGTACTACACACATCACACACGTACTGCACACACAGACACACATGCTGCCAATACTACACACATCAGTGAAATGGTACATGGATGGAGAATACATCATCAGAAGTAACAGTGCTGTAAACTATGCTACAGTGATGGTCATAGCTGCAATGCATCATGCCTGCTGATATACACCTGGAAGTAACACACTGTGTGTTAACAACATGCTAACATCAATACAGTGGAATAAAGCCACCTTGTGCAGCAGCATCAGGTTAGTCAGATCCTGCATCAATGTTACACATCACAGGTGGTGGCACAGGTGACATCATATGCACAGGGTGTGGTGTTAACATGTCCAGAGCTGTCATAGAGCCATCCAATGTACACGTAGGTGTGTGTGTGTGTGAGGGACAACGGTTATTGCATGGCCCAATGGTGTTGCAATGGGTGTGTGTATGTGATAGCCGTAGCTGTTTGTGGTAAGTGTGTATGTCCGCATATACACAGGTACAGCATGTGTCAGCCATATACAGGAGGTTGTGGGACAGTCACAGACCGTATCTGCCAGGCTGTAGAGATCCCCATTACTGGCCATGGACACCCCTCTATGCATCCAACACAACCCAGTCCTGCACCAGTCAATGTCTACACATACAGTCCTGGGATCTGTACCACAACCTGTGGATAAACATGCATCTGTAATGTTAACCTGAGGTGCATAGACTTGACTGTTACTACAGACAGATATGAGCCATACTCAAACTCCAATGTAATAACCACTGCTGACTGTTGCCAAGATCTGCATACAACCAGTCAAAGGTGCTGCACTAACATTGTTTCCAATGCCTGTGTAATACCAAGCAACACAATAACTGGTCACTACACATGTATAACCCACGATCACTACAGCACACAGTATGTGTACTATCACAGAGCCATAGTAGATGTACATACATCCAAGGTGCTCACATACAGACAATGCAGCACATTCAAGAGTGATAATCCCAACATACATATCTATATAAAATATACATTTTATATATATATATATATATATATATATATATATATATATATATATATATATATATACATACATACATACATATATATATATATATATATATATGTGTAGATAGATAGAAACACACACACACACACACACACACACACACACACACACACACACACACACACGTGGCAGGGTTGGGAGCAGAACATAAACGTAAGCACTGTACCACACGACAGCATTACGCAGTTACAAAATGCGCTACCGTGATCAGTGGATCACATGATTCACACAGGCACATGTCTAGCCTGCAGACAGCAGCATCAAAGGCAAAGACGCCGCATGGATGTTATGGAGAGTGAATGGTGTATAAGCAATGTACTGTTGTCATGCAGCTGGAAACACACACACACACACACTTGGCAGGGCTGGGAGTGGAACATACACCTAACTACCCTAACACACTACAGCATGACGCATTTACAGAACAGGCCACCGAGATTACTAAGCACAGCAGTCCCAGAGGCAGACATCTAGGTGCATGTCATCATCCGCAAAGGCAAAGACATCGGTAGGAAACTGCTGTGGTTTGCGGCGTCTAAAAGCAAGACTGAGTCCCCAGGTGGACGGGAGCATGCGCGCAAACACACACACACACACACACACACACACACACACACACACACACACACACACACACTTCTCAGGGCTGGGAGTCGAACATACACCTAACTACCCTAACACACACAGCATGACGCATTTACAGAACGCGCTACCGAGATTACTAAGCACAGCAGTCCCAGAGGCAGACATCTAGGTGCGTGTCATCATCCGCAAAGGCAAAGACGTCGGTAGGAAACCGCTGTGGTGTGTGGCATCTAAAAGCAAGCCTGAGTCCCCAGGCAGATGGGAGCATGCGCGCAAACACACACACACACACACACACACACACACACACACACACACACACACACACACACACTTGGCAGGGCATTGAACATACACCTAACTACCCTAACACACTACAGCATGACGCATTTACAGAATGCGCTGCCGAGATTTCTAAGCACAGCAGTCCCTGAGGCAGACATCTAGGTGTGTGTCATCATCCGCAAAGGCAAAGACGTCGGTAGGAAACTGCTGTGGTGTGCAGCTTCTAAAAGCAAGACTGAGTCCCCAGGCAGACGGGAGCATGCGCGCAAACACACACACACAAACACACACACACACTTGGCAGGGCTGGGAGTCAAACATACACCTAACTACCCTAACACACTACAGCATGATGTATTTACATAATGTGCTACCGAGATTACTAAGCACAGCTGTCCCAGAGGTAGACATCTAGGTGCATGTCATCATCCACAAAGGCAAAGATATCATTATGAAACTGCTGTGGTGTGCAGCGTCTAAAAGCAAGACTGAGTCCCCAGGCAGATGGGAGCATGCGTGCAAACACACACACACACACACACACACACACACACACACACACACACACACACTTGACAGGGCTGGGAGTCGAACATACACCTAACTACCCTAACACACTGCAGCATGACGCATTTACAGAACGCGCTACCGAGATTACTAAGCACAGCAGTCCCAGAGGCAGACATCTAGGTGCGTGTCATCATCCGCAAAGGCAAAGACGTCAGTTGGAAACTGCTGTGGTGTGTGGCGTCTACAAGCAAGACTGAGTCCCCAGGCAGATGGGAGCATGCGCGCAAACACACACACTTGGCAGGGCTGGGAGCCGGACATACACCTAACTACCCTAACACACTACAGCATGATGCATTTACAGAACACGCTACCGAGATTACTAAGCACAGCAGTCCCAGAGGCAGACATCTAGGTGTGTGTCATCATCCGCAAAGGCAAAGACGTCGATAAGAAACTGCTGTGGTGTGAGGCATCTAAAAGGAAGACTGAGTCCCCAGGTGGACGGGAGCATGCACGCAAACACACATACACACACACACACACACACACACACACACACACACACACACACACTTGACAGGGCTGGGAGTCGAGCATACACCTAACTACCCTAACGCACTACAGCATGACGCATTTACAGAATGCGCTACCGAGATTACTAAACACAGCCGTCCCAGAGGCATACTTCTAGGCATGTGTCATCATCCGCACTGACAAGAACGTCGACGGGGATTGTATAGAGGGTGATCAGTCTGAAAGCATACAGACATATTACTGTCCCACAGTACACGTAGACAAACACACGGCAGTGTAGTGATCGTGGCAACATAAGATGTACAGTGCATCACGACAACATGACATAGTCACGGGACGCCCCACAGACAGTACACCCTTCAAGATAGTAGACCAGTGTGTACTCCGTAGGCATCCATCGTGATGTTGAAAATGAACATCTGTTAGCTGGATGACCACCATGGCTATACAGGATGTCAACGGCCATGCACAGAGGGACATCACCGACACAAGGTGTCACTGGGCATGGCCACATGCTTAGTAATACACGTCCGTTCGGACTGTACTGTGTGTTGATCTACACAACGGCGTACTGGGCATGCTCACACACTTAGCAGTTGCAAAGGGCTGTCTTGCATGTGGACGGAGTCTCAATTCGCAAGGGCTCAGTTGGGACTGTCATGTGTGTCCATCTACACAACAGCGTACTGGGCATGCTCATACACTTAGCAGTTGCAAAGGGCCGTCTTGCATGTGGACGGAGTCTCAACTCACAAGGGCTCAGTTGGGACTGTCATGTGTGTCCATCTACACAACAGCGTACTGGGCATGCTCACACACTTAGCAGTTGCAAAGGGCTGTCTTGCATGCGGACGGAGTCTCAACTCACAAGGGCTCAGTTGGGACTGTCATGTGTGGCCATCTACACAACAGCGTACTGGGCATGCTCACACACTTAGCAGTTGCAAAGGGCCATCTTGCATGCAGACGGAGTCTAGACACGGAAGGGCACAGTAAGGCATAACTGTCCCCATGCACAGAGCAGTCACACACATGCAGTTACCAGTACATGCTCAGCTGCCATCACAGCTGTCACAGGTGCAGATCCCAGAAATACACACCGCAGTCTACATTGTAGCCCCCGAGACATCACCATGTCATTGCTGCAGCAGTACACAGCCATACATTACCACAACACAGTGTGACACATGACCAGTGAACTGTACAGAGGTCTACAGCAAATGTGCAGGGTACACATATACTGACAGGGTTCCAACAGGTGTTATGCATTGCAAGTATACCACTATACATGACCAGGTCAGCACAAGACATACCAGGGGTCCCGGGTGTTACACAGCTGTGACACATGAGTGTTGCTGTACACCAATGAACACGC
Source organism: Protopterus annectens (assembly GCF_019279795.1). Classification (NCBI taxonomy): domain Eukaryota; kingdom Metazoa; phylum Chordata; order Ceratodontiformes; family Protopteridae; genus Protopterus; species Protopterus annectens. The sequence goes on along the minus strand of NC_056742.1, from coordinate 35,085,932 downwards.
ATGTTTGGATATATCAAACATGTGATTATAGTGGATGTGTGCATTGATCACACACAACACATATGTACATAGCTAAGCCTTTGCTGTCCCCTGTGCAGAACAGTGGCCTAAGCAATCATACGCATGCAAATGGAAGGTGGGTCCATGTCTGTTGAATGCTCACAGTACAGGAGGTAGCAATGTAGGAGGACACATTCCCCTGTAGTAGTCGCCCATGACACCCGTGATATCATACCACAGTCCATGTGTCATGTATGTCAACACACATGTCCACCAATAGCAATGCATACAAACATGGCTACAGGAGACACATGTAGGACCAATACACATGTATAATATGTACTGTGCATGCAGCAACCATGCATGTGCAGTGGCCGATGTCCGTACCACAGCTGTGCCCAACTACAACATGCAGTCGCAATGCAGCCCCATCAGTGACACCTGTATATGGTGACATACAGACAGTACAGTTGGTTGTACATCACGTATGGAGGGATCTGTGTACATAAAGTGGTGATCCACCTGTGTAGATGTATGTGTGCCGGGGATGGCTCACAGGTGTGTCACACGCCACCCTACCATGCCACGTGCAAACAGTATGCTATGTCACTGTTACTTGATGGTGATGACTTAACGGCATACACAGCGGTCAGGTGTAGCCAACTTTATGTCACGTGACACCTGTATCACTGACATTCTCCCATGTGCACATAGCCACACTATTGCCAGACATAGCGTTGGTACACATACTGCAGACAGTACCGCTGCATGTCTATCAAACAGATCATCATATGGCAGGTGTATCATTCCCAGCACTGCCATGTGTGTCCGCTTATGTGACCACACATGCCACATATGGTGGGGACTACGTCCCAGATGTAACACATCCCTGTACACCCTTGTACAGATCTGTACATACTGCAGTGTGGAAAGCATGAGGTCGGCAAGTGTGGTGCATCACACACATTGGCTATCTGTACACACATATCTGGTCACCACAGTGTTTGTGTGTATGTATATTTGTATGGCTTTCTGGTGCTTGGTGTGAGGGTGTATGCTACCATACTGTGGAAACAGGATCACTAACCCCTCATGGTGATGCAGTCAAATACCCTGTTGATGCCATTGGTCCCAGCCATACTGGCTACCTGTGCATGTCCCTTCTCTGTGCCACATCATGTGGGTGCAAAGTACTGCGAGGGTGATGGCCACATAGGCAAGGGTCCACATATGAACACTATGGGGTGTGTTATAGTGCTGTAGACCCCGTAAATGTGGCCATGTACCTGTACTGTGACAGGGTATTACTGCTACACAGTGTGGCCTCATGCTATCAGGTGGCCTCTAACGCCATCATTGGCCTGACCACTGTGTACAACCCCTGCACCATGTCAACATACCTGTAATGTTTCCCGGTATGTATGTCACATCTCTGTCCACTGTAGCCTGTTCAACTGACCACATGCTTCAGGTGCAGTATATGTGTGGACATCTGTATCATGTTCGGACATCTGTGTCATGTTTGACTGTCCAACAGTCGGGTTGAGGGTGCGTTTAGCATGCTGATATTGCCATATGTGCCTGTGAGTACTCCACAGTTACACTTTGGGAACAGCAAACACTGCTACCTGTAGGCACATGCCAGTACACCATAGGAGGGAACCAGGGCATTACCAACATGCTGTTACTGTTGTAACCGAGACACGTACTGTGAACATATCACAATGCATGCTGCACCTGGACTACATGGTATGACTGGTGCATGTTAACAGTACACCACTGATGTCACATACACATCTCTCAGTATTCACACATGTCCAATGCAACATACACATCCCTCAATATGCATACACAAGTAATGTTAGATACACCTCTCACATCTCAGTATTCACACACGACCAATACAACATACACATCCCACAATATGCATACACAAGTAATGTTAGATACACCTCTCACTATTCTGTTCACCCTGTGCATCAGACCATATGAGCATATCCCTGCACCGATGGTGTGGATGACAGGGATGTGGCACAGGCTTCATCATATGCACAGGGTGATACTGTTTGCCAGGGGCATAGGCTGCACCAATGGATGACATCATGTGTGTGAGTAAGGGCCAGTGATTTGAATGGACATGTCTGTTCCGTATGTATGTGGGTGTTGTGGAGCCCTACAGTTGTGTTCGCTGTGCGTGTATGTGTGCACACAGTTCTGTCATTTGTGAGGCCTACACAAGGGTATTATGGACAGCTCCAGAATGTACAGACCAGGTTGTACAGCTCACTGTGACTGGACACGGTCATGTGTCCTGTGCCTGCCAGGGGTTGCACAGGCTCTACCAGGCAGAGGTACAGAATGGCTACTGTCCAATGACACATGGCCACTGGAACCGTGTCCCCACCAGGAATATCCAGGGCCACGTCCACATGGCCTGCTGTGACCTGGTGTGGACATCGCAGCACCAGCTGCACTGCTACTGCTACTGGCACTATGGGAGTGGCCATGTGAGGTGGCACACTCGTGTTGACCTGCACTAAGTGGTGTAGCTGGCCTACGTCCATATGTCCTACGCCTCACCCCTACCAGATGTTCCAGCACAGACAGCTCACGCTCACAGAATGCCATGCCACGGTCGAGGATTCTGACCATGTCACACAATTGCCTGTCCAGAACATCAGCAAGCTGCTGTTGAGCACCTGCCAATGCCTGGATGTTGTTGTTTAGGGTACTGATAGCAGCCCTCTGCAGCCTCTGCCCTTCTCTGTTCTGCCATTCGGCATGTGCCTGTGCCGCCATTACAGTCTGGAACATGCGTCTGGTGATCCCAGCTGCTGCGCTATGTCCTGCAGGTGCATGTCTGCCAGAGGTCCTCCTATGAGCAGCACCAGCCACATGCCTGTGTGGCACATCTGCGGTCAATATACTGCCACCATGGTGTGGAGACACACCTTCTGTAGCCACCATACGTTCCTGTTCAACGTTAACAAACAATGACTGTCCTTCCTCTATGGCCACTGTAGATGCGGTATGTGTTGGCAGCTGAACTGTGTAGGGGGGAAGAGGGGGACATAGCTGGGATGGCAACCGTTGGCACAGATTCCTCCCCTGACATCCCTGCCTGTACCTTGTGCATATGTTCATCACTGCTAGCATCTGTGGGGACACTATCAGATAGACCGCAGGAGGGTAACGCACCTAAATCACCTGTGGATGCAAAGAAATACTCTACATTACAATAGACACACAGACACACAGACACTGACACACACACAGACATACTGACACACACACAGACACACAGACACACTGACACACAGACACACAGACACACTGACACACTGACACACTGACACACAGACACACAGACACACACAATGACACACAGAAACACACAATGACACACAGACACACACACTGACACACAAACACACACACTAACACACTGACACACACACTGACACACCATGCATGTGAGATGACAGATGGCATGCAGCATGCTTGTGATACAGCTGACAGCATTCAGCTCAGACATCAATAGTGTTTGTAAGCATACCCACTGGAATGCACGCTACAGCAGGCAGGTGTCATATCATTATCCATGCAATTCACACGATCATGGTAGTATGCATGCATCCCCGTGATACACCATGTGGACCAGAACAGGATAACAGTACACATGGCTGACGTGACCTTGACATGTAATCTGCTGACATGTTCATTAACATGTATGCATGCCTGACACAATGGTGTCATGACACATGTACAGCATCGTACTGGGAATCACATTGCGGTGTTGTCCATATGCCCTACAGATAGAATGCATGTTGAGCAAATGTGCATGGGCATGGTAGGGGACTGGGCCATCTACATTGCTGTACAGTGTGATGTACAGACACTGTGCCATTGCATGGCATCATGAGGCATCTATATTGCTAAACAGTGCATGTTATGTACACATTGCATATCCAGAACTGCATGCATACCCATGACATACCTGTGGATTGTGACCTATGATGCTGAGGTGTATACACACCCAACCATGCTGTATCATGTGATGGGTCACTGGAGGACATACAGATGACACCCCTGCACGATGACTACAGAGTGTTAGCTGCCTGGCAACCATGTCCACACATAGCGGACCTTTCATGTCACCATTTCACACATGACATTTATGTACCACACACATATGGTGCACAGCTAACAGTGATGTCCTACGGCAGGGGGGAAAAGTACTGTTTCTGTGGCCTGGTGTCACTGTCAGTGGAATCTGTGAAGGTGACTACCATCATGCTATGACGCAGACATCATGTTCAACACATCTTATGAGGTACATGTCACTGACACCTTCATTAGCTGTGCACAAGCAGTTATGATGTGCAGTGTACCACATCACCTGTACAATCCATCTAGTACGGCTGTACTTGGACCATGTGTGGACAATGCGGGACAGGGTGTATCCACATCCCGTCTTCTGTGTGGCTACGTGTCTCTGGCCATCCCCCATGGCCATGTGTGCACATGTGTTGGTCATATATGTGATGGCCGTCTATCACACATGTCTGTGTTGTCACATATGACATACACCCATAGATGTTGGTTATGTCACCATCCACAGGGCTATGCAGACAACAGGTGTATGTGTGGTATGTGGGGTATGGGTTATGGGGAATTGTGACAATATTGCAACCAAAATGCTACGTGTCTCGGATATGTCGGATGGAACATCACAATGTGTGAAACCATTGCAGGGGCATATAACCCAATGGTGATGGCTGCGGTCTGCCCATATCACAGCTCACTGTGCGGTACTGGTTTGTGTACCACACATTTTGTTCCACTGTATAGTACATATGCCTCCATTGTAGAACACCTCCACCGTTGTATGCACAGCTGGAAACACATGTAGCAATGACAAATACTGTAGTTTCATGTCTGTGTATCATTTCAGTTGTATTTATTGCACATGGGTGGCCTGTGTGGATGATGGGTGATACGACCTGTATATTCATGTATTAACTGGCCACATGGTGAATAGATCTATGCTTTGACATGCCTGATATTGATGATAGACTCACCTGCAATGGACTCATGTCTGTGCGGCATGCCAGAGGTACCTGTATAGGGTGACACAGCAGTATGAACATTATCCATGACTGTATGACTGACACAGGGTGCACAGTGCAGGTTAACACATTTGCCTGTACAATAGCATATAGTCAGCACGTGTGTGCATACCATACGTCTCAACCTCTTAGAACAATAAATGTGGACAAAGCCTACTATGATGGGGGACATATAGGGACAACTGTGACATATTGCTCTTACTAACCTGGATATTTGATAGACCAATAGGTTTACATGCACATGTGTTTGCAACGGAATGTGCAGTCGTAAACACAACTGTATGTCATCATTTAATGACTCCATTCCTCAGCTATTTGCCAGAAAGGGACAAATATTAAGGGGAACATACCAACAATATGAGGCAGACATCTGGACATCCTGCAATTACCTGTACAGTTCAGAGGTATGGTGCATACACAGGGTAGCATAAAGCATGTGTGTCCACATACCTTGCATATGTTGTTACATTACATGATGTACACTGGCACATGCACATACGTGGGATATACTGGCCATATGTTCAGTACTGACTTACCAGGCAACTCCAGGCTCATTGGTTGGGAGACACCTACCTCCACGATGACAGCTACTGTTTGTGGGGGCTTTTCTGAGGGTGTTCCCAGACTGGCCAGTAGCTCCTCCGTGTTTGTGAGTGGAGGCTGGGTTGGTGGCCCACCATCCGTACCACCTTGTTCTCTGGTGATTGCAGTGGCACACTGTTTTGCATGATGTATGAGGTCCATGCAGTGTCTGCGCACCTGCTGGTAGGTGCGGTTGTGGCCACCCACTTCGTTGACCCTCCTGCGAAGATCCTGCCACAGGTCATCCCGCTGCTGTGCATGCTGTGGCACGTGGCTAAATAACGCCTCTTAGTTCTCATGGAGGTACAGTATTACGACATCATCCTCCTGTCGGCTATATGCTGGTAGGCGTGTACGCGACATTATCTGTAAGACATGATGAAGGTGACAGGTCACATTTACAGACATGTACAGTGATACTGCTGCACATACATTCTAGTACATTTGCACAGTCATCTTTGCAAATCAACATGACACTAACACGACTGGCATGTATGTGTCCCACACATGTAACACCCAGTATGCATTAGATATCATCTCCATATATGTGTGTCACCTCATTAGTGTTCCTACTGCATGTGACATCAGTCTCCATGCGGACATGTCTGTTTGCATGCACTGGTGTTCTTAACTATCTACCCATGTCTGATGTATCCATGGTAATGCTGTTGACCTAGATGCTGTGGATATGTCTCATATCAACACAGACACAGCCTTACTGGACTTGGTCAGTGACAATGCACCAAGTACGCATGGAAACCTGTACATGCATCTGTTTTTCCATAGACATCTACACTGCACAGCTGTTCAACATCCTGCCACGGATCACCTGTGTTGCACATGTAATAGACATGGGACAATGGCTAGTCGGACGTCATTCGCAGGTAAGGTTATCAGCTATAGTATGTACGGGCTGGGTTTCCTAGCTGTATCCGACACCCATTACGCCACCACGAGGGGCATCAGTGACACATTACTGATCCAGATAGATGATGCTACATCTACCATATGGCCATCACACCATGTATGGCAGGGGTGATATGTGCAGCTATGTGGACAGGGCTGCATGGTACGGTGGGAGTATGGCACAGGGATCTGTCCAGCATGTGGCCATCCTAGTGGTAGGACGGTGGTTGTCCATGACATATGTCTTTCAGATCAGGCTATGGACATGTAGCATGTCTAACAGCATAGGGTCGCATATGTCTGTATGCCAGGTGGATAGCATGCTGCATACTGGAGGTGAGTATTGTGGAGGCTGGTATCGGCCATCCATGCATGGGCCCTACCCCTGGAGGGTGATTTGTATTCCAATATTGGTCACATGGGTGCTGTGTATCCCTGTCCAATGATCTCCGTGCACATGGATACCAGCCTGTCATGTCATGGGTACCTCGGATGACTACCTAAAGGGCCAGGGAGAAGTCTCCAGCTCAGGGAGGTGTACTACACTACATCATCCCTAACACAGTGTCCATACTGTTGACCACAGCCTAGCTGTTTCCTAATGGGTACGGGGATATTCCCCTACTGGTGTCATTGCTGATATCATCCACCAGAATGTGCACATATGTCACACACATCACACACACAGCCTATTCTGTATGTTGTTCACAACACTGTGACAACAATTGCCCATAGGTCATGGCCATTCAAATCATCACATACACAGGTGGCTGACATTTGTCTGTGTGGTATGTGCTACAATGCAGGTGGGGTACAACACATTAACCCTGGTTTACTGTAGCTGACACCATGTGATATGCACATGTCACTGTAGCACCTTTGGTAGTTTTGAGTCTGTCAACAGGCCACTAGTAGAACACTCCTGTGGCATACACAGGCATCTGTAGCTGAACATCCGTACTGTCTTGTACATCTGTACTGCTAACATCTACATTGATAATGGTTCATGAACCTGCAGACCATACCCGGCAGTGTTCTGATGCGGTGCCACCAATCATGACTGTTGTCAACACATGTGGGTTGATAGTATACAACACCCTATCTGTAATGTGTGGGCATGCTCAGCACTTGTTCAGAGCTTCTTGGCATGTTATGAGCTACTGCTTAGTTTAGCACCCATTTCACACCAGTCCTCACAGGTACACTGTCTGTCCATAAATTTCCAGCTTGATAACTGTACAACAGCTGTCGTACACTCATCACTCACATACCTCATGAGACATGGTGGTTTCTACGGCCTGTCCATCTGCCACGTACCACTTATATACAGGCATGTCTAACTGGCAAGTACCAGTGCTATTGCCTGTCACTATGATGACTATGTTGTACATTTGGCAATAGAGCTATTCTCATGTCCACAGTCAATGCACACCTCCCAACATACAGCAGTACAGCCTGTGGGGGATGCACATATGCAGCCCTGCTGGGGGTTATACTGTCACCAACCCTGACTGCACCTGACAGTCATGTGGGGTTGTGCAACACTGGCAATGCACCCCACACATCACATGGTCCCACATGATCCCCACCACAGGCCACACATACAGAGACACCTTGTACAGTACCCCTCCATACTCTGTGTGGGCACCAACAACAGCCCACATCGCCAAACACAAACACACCAACCTATAGCCCACAGACACGTGTGCCCATCACATACAGCTAATAGGGTGTCATAACATACTCGACACACCTGTCTTAGGTGACTGTCGGCAGTCACACTGCTGTTCCACTCAGCAGGCTACACAAAGCAATAGTTACTTACATCCTGCTGTCCAGTAACTGGTTCTGCAACATAACCTAGGCACACATGCCACAAATCAGTAGGTACTATGTGACTCCCCTTCCATGTTTGTGTGACAGACGTTGTCACTCAGGGCACAGACTACGTGTGCAGGGACATGCAATAGCCCACCAGTGTTGTCGCCCTGCTGGTGTAGTCCACACCCTGGGAAGCATTTTGCGTTCATCCGGACCTGTTACCACTGTACTACAAATGACTGTGTCACTCCCAACAGTTGTCCATGCTTCTGCTGTCATTCCACAGGCATCCAGTATACATCCACTTTGACAGACCCAGCCAAACAACATGATGCTGTGGCACAGTTGACCTGCACCTGTCAGCCCTGGGAGTACGGAACACATGTTTGACTCTTGCTGCTTTTATACTGCCTGTCTTGCACAGTGCCCAATAACAGTCACCACCAGAACGGAAACAGGCTAGTGAAGCATGTGGTCATGTCACACAATGCTTGACATCATCCTCTGTGATGCACACAGGCAAGGCACACCTGATACTGCACCACTGCAATATCTCTGCAGTGACTGGGATGCACCTCTTGGCTCTGCAGAGCACACCTGCAATGACTGGGTATGGACAGACCGTACCTCTCAAGCACATACCTGGACTGACATACCAACAGCTGAGGTGTCCCCATATTCCACTATGTTGTACACACATCCCGGCTGGTTACTTCGCACAATGCATCACAGGTGCTCCACGTGCATATGACTGTGTCCGGAACTACTGCTGCTACTAATGTTAGACTGACAGTAACCCACACCTAACTGTGATAGCCACACATGTACTGACACATTAGGCGTACACTGTGCATGAGTCATAACCTCAGCTCAGCTGGTTCGACCCATATACCACCTCCAAGACCAACAGTAACCTTGACATGGACACTACAAACATATGACTGCTGTTAGACACCTGCGGTTATCCCCTCATTGGTGGAATCTGAACATCTGCTACCCACCCTTGCTAGCCACATACCAGCACCACACACTTCACAGCATACACAGTAGATGAGTACTACAGCACCAACTACAGGTGTCGTATGACAGTGGTAGTTGTTGTCGTGACACACGTGCAGGTGGGCAATGCACATGCAAACACTGAGACATACCCCAGTGCACTTCAGTAGCACATACACGACAATGTGGTTCATGCTATTCCACACAGAGCCATGCAGGTACACACCAGAATACAGACGACACTCTGGGGGTGCAGTCCCATGGACATACTTTACAACAACAGGTGGGGGCTGTTACACAGTGGTGTACATTCCCATGGGTGGGGTGACTCACTGGTCAGCCTCGGTAGGGCCACAGGATCCCATATCACATACACCATAACTAGCTACATACACATTACTGCGACACATTCCGAGATGTACCACAGGGCATTATGGTGGTATGTCAGTAGTCATATGCAATACCCCACATCTGCTCACACATACAACTGTCACTCTGGAACATGACAATAACAGGTGATGTTGGCAACATCCTGTCTGATGGCTTCATTGCTAACATTACTCCCTCTCACTCCCTGCAGGGCCACATTCCTTGCAGGTACATTGTGCGGTGTACCTGCAGTCACACCTACACAGTACTGACCTGCACTCTATATGTCCTAGGACACAGGCCCCTTGTCACCCTGTAATATCCCAGGCTGTGATGTCCACAGAACTCTGAACAGCATGTCTCCCCACTGGGACACCATATTCAGTAACAGCCTTGTACCAGACATTGTGGCCCCTGACTGGCACACAGCGACAGTACACTCCTCACAGGTGGCGCCACACTGCATGACTGGGACTATTGCCCTACACACCTCACTGGCCTGTTATGCACGGCTATAGGGCACATCATCTTGGACATCATTCGTCAAGTCTCTGTTGTGCTCCAGTTCTTTGATGACAGCTGGGTTGGACTTGTTGGGGCCACAGCATGCTTCCTACACCTGTTGAACACCTTTCCTACAGTCGCCAGAGTTGTTGATGACGACACAGGTGTCCACACAGCCTGCATTGTCCTCTCGCTGCCATTCAGCACCGTTCTCCATTCTGGTATTGACTACATACACATCCACCAGCACATCACAACATATGTCTCCGGATGTTATGCAATGTGGCTAATGGACGGGACACACACACTGAGGGTGGCATACCAAATCACATGCTGCAATCCAGTTACACTTGGCTTACCACAGTCCTCAGTCATGGGGCCCTCATGTTTGGTACATGCTTCCCTGAGGTACAGGCTACCTCTGAGGGGACTTCCCTGCCTAGCTTTACAGACCACTGCATGCCCAGCACCGTTATTGCTCCACCAGCTGATACAGACCCCATCCATACGGGTGTCACTGTGACAGATACCAATATGAACATCATGGCCTCTACCTGCATGACACTTGGTGTGAACATTACCTTTGCAGTACACCATCCTCCCACTGGTTATCACATAGGTGTTATTCCCCTACATACATGATGTATTGTACATGTGTGTAAGACACATGTATGTCACACACACTCCTGTGATTACCACATTGCCACTGTGGCGTGGATATCCCTCTATGTGTTCACACATGTCTGTCCTGGGTGTGTAGCTGGTACATAGGCACCCATTGTACCTCTGAAGACCGTACGTATACACACATCCATGGGTACAACACCCCATGTAGGGTGTATCTTACACAACAGCTTTACATACCCCAACATTAAAATGCCATGATGTTTATTGAGCTACAACTGGTAACGTATGTGGTTTATGTACAGACACCACATCTGTACACATTTGCAGACTACATACTCAGGGGTGACATCTGCTGCAAAGACAGGGCCCATGTCCGCAAATATGTTTATGGATATACTCCGCATACACGACATACACAATAGCCACTATGACCATGATGCTCATGGATATGTGCATACACACGACTGTGTGTGGCATGTGCTTGGGGGTTGCATTCCCAGACCGGACACTCACCATGCTTTGGGACATGTTTCCTATGTACACCACACATGGACAGTCAGTAGCAGTGTTCATGTGATACCTCACTTGCTGGATGGTGGACACATGTAAGCCAGGGATCACTGCAGTGGCTGTACTGTGCAGTGATGTAGGTTACACATGGCTCTTCTGTTCACAGGACACTACCCTGGAGAGGTGCCACTGGTGTGCACACTGTAATTGTTGTTACACATTGACTTGCCAGACTGCATGGTACACCACTATGAACCTGCCCAGCTATTACATGTCCTTTGTGCATGGTTACTGGTATAGCCCTTCCAGTTAGATTGGCTGTCACGCTATTACAATGTCCCATGACTACGGGCCATATGTCTACTGTTATTGTACATGCCAATCATGTTCATGTTTGTCTGTCACATCTCTTCTGCTATTCTAGTATGAGAGTAATGTTTGCGTCCTTTGCAAATGCACAGAGTGGAGTACATAGTTATTTCATCATAACTGTTTATACATATCTTAATTACATACTACTCACATCACTATATGATACCTTTGTTATGCATCATATGCCTGTTCTCCTGTGTAACATATCTGATGTATCAATCTACTGTACTATACATTACACATGTTTTACATGGTATCCCATAATTCAACCATTACTTGCACAGAGGGTCCACCTTAGACATGTCATTGACGTTATATGCCCATACACATGCGTACTGTTACAGTATATCTACATATACTATCCCCTGCTATGGCACGTACTTATTGGACATACCCTGTCACTGACGGCAGGTCGTATGACATTGTTCTGTTTAACGCCGTTATGTTGCATCCCTTGTGGTGTCTGTGCTGTTTACCATGTGGCCCACTGCTGGACGCACATCTTCTACAAGCATTAGTACGATCAGCGAGACATCACTACATAAATACCATTCCCCACTTTATGCATGGTGGACACTGTTAATTACTGCAAACCAGGCTGTGCATACACTGACATTACGTAATTCAGAACATGCTATACATACAGTTGGTGTTATACATACCTTGATATCGTTCTGGTGTTTCATCTCTATCTTGTGAATCTGTATCACTCTTTCAACTGTTATACGGTTTGAGCATACAGTTTGCATATCTGGCAAGTCATCCTTATATACGTCTATACCTGCAACATGTGGTTTACTGCCACCAATTGGTGGTCCAGTGTGACTAATTATGTGCACTTCAGCTGTGCAGCTACTCCATTCGCCAATTATGTGGTAGCAGTGGGGTATAATTGGATTCTCCACCTGGGCATTGGCCATTTGCCCTGCCTTCGGGGAGACGGCCTGTATTGTGTTTTGTTGTATGTAATTGCAACTGCTTTGTGTAGAGCCAAGTCTATTTTGGGGTCATGTCCCCCGTGGATTGTGTGTGATTCTACCTGTGACTGTACCTGTCATCCCACCCATCTGATAAAGGACTATTGCAAACACCTGTAACATTGCCGTTTGTCCCGTTATACGATGGATACAATTTTGCATGGCGCCTTTAAATGTCTCTCACAAGGTATGTCAACGGTTCAGCAGATGTAATTGACTAACTAGATGTTTGGGCTGTGGTTATGGCCTGTATTGCTATTGTTTACAGTGTGGGGGATGTAAGCGGGTGTACGTAGCATATACGGTTTTGTGGGGCTTGCATTTCTACGTAGTCCATATATATGTGTGTGGGCCCCTTCCCTAATTACAATGCTATCACTTAATAGACTTCTATTACGGGAATTTACTGTGGACCATTGTTAATTGGTTTCAATATGGTATGCAAGTGCGGTTAATACTTCCATACCTCTGGATGTATGGTAATATGTACAGGGATATTTGAAAATGAACGCTATCCCGTGTATGTCTGCCCCAGATATTTGCAGTCATTGCAGTGGTGTTGGTGTCAGACCCTCTGTGACATGGCTTGCCACCTTTTCATATGGCCATAGTTGGACACTTGCGGGTTACACAGTGGTGTTTACAGGCTGACATATGGCCACAGTCAGTACACAGGATAGCACATACTTTTATCCTCATTACATACCTATTGTTTTTGGTCCTTCACTACTTATCGGTTTGCATGTAACATTTCCATTTCTTACATACAGGCATGAGTATTTCCTGCAACTATTGCATATTATGTGGGACATACTAATGTCCTACACTCATGGACAGTTGCCCTTTCTAATGTTTCATGTCAGGACACACCTGCCCAGGGGGTGCTGTCCCTCCCAATGTGGGACAGGTGTTTGTCGCATGCCTAATGATAGCTATACCCGCATCTACCGTAATCATCTACCTCCGAGTTGCCACCTACAGACACACTATGCGGACACACACGACACACTTTAGTCACACGGGAACACACATGGCACCCTCATCACACACATACACAGGCTACATCACACACAACCACAGCTGTACACGGTACCTACGTGGTCCGCACCACTGACAGTGGTGACTACATGTCCTTACTATCGTCCTATTGTTCGTTGTTCTACTGTTCCAGTACTGTGTTCTTTCTGTCTTTCATCCTCCTGGTTACGCGTGTCGGTGTTTGACACGTTCCATAGTTGGCAGTATCCTGTTTATTTGTACCTCAAAGGTGTTTAGAATGTCATCGACCTATCTATATATTTGCAGATGCCAGTGACCCCTTGTATATCGACATATATCACACTATCACCCATTCTATCTGTATTATATATGTGTATATATATATATATATATATATATATATATATATATATATATATATATAAATATATATATATATATATACATATCTCGGACAGGGGTGGTGACAGGCACGCTACGCCTTTCATTGTGTGTTTGTCAGTGTATACTGTGTTTCCTAGACTCAGCATGTTTGTGTCTGTACCTGTCACATTACACACCTGCCATAGGTTAAGATTACCTCCCATCTCACTTTGCGAGGGACAATCCCTCTTTGTGCAGTTGTGTCCTGTGAAATATTTGTGAACATAGCAAATGTCCTGCGACTTTGGGACAAACATATTCCCTATAGTTTATGTCATAGTTGCATGAAACACTTATTCTGTATCTGACCCACCTACATGTTACAGGACATGGAACATGTACCTGCAACCATTACTAAACTATAAGCTTATTATCTATGCAAAACACTGTCATTCTGTTTATCATCCTGGCCGGGTGTGTGTCGTCCTGCTGACATCTGGAGTATGTCCCACATTGGTCATTTGAACTGTGGCAACCCTACCATACATACATCTTGCCTAGCAATAGTGTTGGGTGATTGTGTACATGACTGCCTGTTCCACTCCTGGCAGTGGTCGTTTTACCCTTCAGAGCAGGCGCTATTTGTTCAGGGGTGACTAATGCTGGTGTCACCTGTTCTGTACATCATTGACCGTGATCTGCACAGTGGTCGGTGACACTTAGCCCTGTTTCGCACATATCCGTATAGTCGTATTTAAACATCACTTACCAGCTGTGGGCAACGCTTATTCCCGCTAATGTGTGCTACACATATTCTGATGACCTGCATCTGGACTGCATTACCCGTGCCGTCGGGATTATGTTACATCCCTTGTGGGACGTGGGACCGGGAACATGCACGACAGTCACTGCATGTACCACTTGGACATCTGGGGGTTGTACACAAATTATGTCAATTTGTATGTGCAGTACACTACAGCAGTTACTCCACACTACACTCACATGGATGACTCCGTGAGTTTACAACTTGATGGGTCCAGTTAATGATATGTTCATGTGATGTTTACTGGCTGTACTCCAACACTGGGTATGTATATCACAATTAGGTACACCCAATAATTTGCTACACCTTCATACGACTGTGGATGCAGCATGCCGGGGTGACTACTGCCTGTCATGGATACATCCCCTGCATTGACACTACATCCATGATTACATTTTGTGGAGCCCCTCAGTAATGCAGCGGGTAATCCATGATGACTGTGTGTAGGACAGTGCTTACACACATGTGCTCCCGTGATTGCCTCTGCTCCAGTACGCGACAGTTGCTTACTCGATGTTGCGGCGATGGGTGTCACTGTTTGCCCCATTTGGTGTTTTGCCTCTGACAATCGGGTGTGTACCTACCGATGTACCTGGGAACCTATACACACAGCACCGACAGATGCTAATGGGCGCATCTACTGTTCAGGTGTTGACAGTTTGGTGTTCCCATGGCTGTTGCGTGTACAATGTTTGAGGGCTGCCTATGTAGGATTCCACAGTGGGCCACCTATACATCACAATTTACAGGTAGTCATGTTTGTATGCCATCCATGTTACTGTGTGCAGGTGGGGAGGGGTGTCAGTTCGTTGGAGCCTACACTGTAAAGGTATGTGCTACATGTTCCTTCTTTGCCAAGGCGTAGGCATATTGGGCATGCCTCTGTCTGCCTACTGGGGCTGGCACAGTGTGTCTATGGTCTGTGTCCCTCTGTGCCTGTGTTGGCCTTGGCACTTGCAGGGGGCTGTGAGGCCCTCCCCCATTATGACCCTGCTGCATCTGTTTCCGCAGGATCATATTATGTAGCATGGCACATACTATGAAGATGTGGGCACACGTGCCTGGAGAGTACTGCAAGGCTCCACCAGATGTGTCCAAGCACCGGAACCGTGATTTCAGCATCCTGAACACACGCTCTATGATGATTCTGGTTTGTGCGTGTGCCTCATTATGGTGTTCTTGTGTTGGTGTGTGTGCATTTCTGATGGGGGTCATCATCCATGGCTCCAGTGCATAGCCAGCATCACCCACAAGGTGACCTTGTGGGATGTCCCCCCCTGACAAATACCTGATACAGCTGTGAGGCATGCCAGATATGGGAGTAGTGGTAGCTTCCAGGGCTGCCAGCACACACATCCATGATAATGCCCTGGGCATTGCACATGACCTGGCAGTTGATGGAGTGGAATCCCTTGCGGTTTATGTAGCGCCTACCATACTCACCTGGTGGTGACTTTATTTGTATGTGAGTGCAGTCTATCGCGCCCAGTACCTCCGGGTAGTTTGCCACATGGTGGAAGTGACGCATATTGCTGGCCAACTCCTCCTGAGTTCGGGGGAAGTGTATATGCTCATTGGCGTGTGGTAACATGGCATCCAGGAACTGGTGTAGTACCCTGGATGCCGATGCCTGTGAGATCCCCATTATATCTCCAGTTGGTCTTTGAAAGGTACCTGTGGCTAGTATTCGCAAGCTTATGCATACCTTCGTGTCCACTGGGATGGGTTCCCCTCTGTTGTTTCTGGTTCTCAGGCGTGGCCAGAACAGCTCTACTATTTGCTGTTAGATGTCCCTGTCCACCCTGTAACGCTCTACTATCTCCAGATCATGTAGCCCCTGATAGGTTACCCTTGGTCTGAACACTCTTCTCCTCCTCCAAGGCCTACGGTGGTTGTCGGCATCATCCTCCACAACACCGTCAGTCTGTAACACATGCTGATGAATCACAGCTATGGCAGCTACCAACATGTACATTTTAAAAGTTCCCCGTCTGCTTACACCTATGGTGCGGTGTTTGGGAATACACAGGTGTGTGTTGGGTGCTTTCACACTTTATACTGTTCTGCTGTGAACACTGATGATGTCATAGGGTGTGTATGTATGACCGTGGCTACAGGGTATCTTCTGTGTTTTATTTATGAAACCGCTATTGTACTTCCTTTGGTGTTGCATTACATTTGGATGCCGTGAATTACCTCCTGCCCTTCCATTTACATTTGTGCATGTTACACCTACCATTTGCTGGCATGTATCCAGCTGCCTGCTTTCATTTGTACTTTCCTAGACCTGGCTTATCTTGCGTAATGTGTGCTATTGCTGATCTACTGTGGGTTTGCTTTGCTCTGCTATGACAGTTCTCCGATCTTTGCATTCCAGGTCCTCCATACCTTTCTTTACAATCCTATGCCTCCCCTATCCTGTTTTGCAGGTTTCTGCATGCAGGCTTGTCTACTGCCGTCGATTAGCCGCCGTGTGTTGATCGGTGTTAATTGCTCATTACTACGCCAATTACCCTGCTTTGGCATTTCCTTCTTTTCTTCCTCTGACCTTCCTGTTTGTGCTATTGTTCGCGGCACGTGCATCCGCTTACCAGGTTTCGGGCACGAGTTCATCCCTGTACACATGTGCTTTCAGCTAAACGGTTCTATACCCTCCTCCCCACCCCTGTCCTTCAGCTTTGCTTAGCAACGGCCAGGCCAGATTTGCATTGTTCCAATGTGCTTACTGATACGGTGGCACACCCCTCTGCTGATGTCATGCATCACCTTTGATACACTCATCGGTGTTATAGTGCTGTGCCATCAGGTACATCCTTAATCTGGCGGGACATTTACGATTCAGTATTACCTGCCTCATTTGCATGGCATTGACTACTAATTCATAGTTACAGCACCAAACACTGTCGCGGGCCCCTGGCAACCCTTGCACCTTGCTTGTGGTGTACCATGCCTACCATTGCATATTATGGTGCAATCCTAATTTGTCTTTCATTGCGATTTTCTGCCATTTTTATATATTTCCTTTGTATTCCTGTTTGCACACACATGCCCTGCGGCTGTACTGTGCGTTACTGTGGACATGACATTAAATGTTGTTTTTTAGGTGTTGTGCATCTTTTCTTATTCCATTGGCTGTGTATTTCTCCATTGGCATATGTTAACTTTGTAATACATGCGTGTGGTTCGCTTCCATAACTCCGATGTTCTGTTTGGGAAAATGTAAACCGTGTTTTTTGGTTTAATTTCCATGGGCCTGCACCACTTCATGAATCACTGTATGCCTTCATTAGCATGGTGCAACACTGCACATGGGGTGATTTGCATACCTATGCCGAGGGCTGCGTAGCTCTGGCGTATGCCGGTAGTGCACGTGGGATTGGTTCATACCTGAATCGCTCGGTGGACATATTTGGCGTTATGCCGCCTATGCTATGCCTGCGCTTGGCGCAAGCTTCATGAATCCGGGGGCTTATCTAAATAACTACATATAGTAGATGGACAGCTGATGTTAAGAATATTTGTTCCAATAATTGGGAGATTTTGATGGCTCTCTACCAGAATTAAATACATTTATTACATCTACTCCAAAGTTTGCTTAGAAGAATTCATCCAACTTAAAAAGTAAATTATGTTACAATGATTTCCACCATAAATCACAGAATCATTGTGAATTAAATAGAAAGGGTACTTTCCCATGCTTAAATTGTTCAGTATGTAATGTTATTTGTAAAAATAATACATTTATACATCCCATTACACAAAAATCCTTTTCTTTTACTTGTACAGCCACGTGTTATACAACTAATATAGTATACTTAGCTACTTATGAACAGTGTTCTAGCTTCTATGCTGGTAAATCAAACAGAAAACTATGTGAACGTATTATAGAACATAAATCTGACACTAGAAGATGTATCTTAACCAATGCAATAGCAAAACATGTTATGGAGTCAGATAATGCACATAGTTTTGTATTCAGAGTCATGAACATATGTTTTACAAATATAAGGGCAGGATATAAAAATAATGACCTAGAACTTAAGGAATATAATTGGATAGTTAAATTGCAAGCTGATAGATTTCCTGGTTTAAACTCTACAATATCTATTAAACCTGTTTTAAAACTCAAACAGCTATGTTAAAAAAAATAAAATGTATGTAAAAAAATAACACTATGCATATTAAGTTATAACATGTATTATTTTGCTTCAGCTCTTTAAACAAATTGTGTTCTTAATTGAATTTATTATCTGGTTGGCTGCCTCATTCATTATGTCTTTTGAATTTTACTTAACTAAGGATGTGTTTAGCAGTTTTGTATCACACTGAAGAAGGAGTAATCCAAAAGCTTTGTGGTTCATAATTTTGCTGCTATTTATCATTTTATCTGTTTTAAAATAAACTATTTGCATGTAACTGAGCAGTTTTATTTTGCTTGTATTGCTGACGACCAACCCATAGGGAGGAGGAGAAGAAGAGTGTACAGACCCAGGGTAACCTACCAGGGGCTACATGAGCTGGAGATAGAGGAGCACTATAGGGTGGACAGGGACATTCTACAGCAAACTGTTGAGCTGTGCCGGCCATGCCTCACACACAGAACCAACAGAGGGGAACACATCTCAGTGGGTACCAAGGTATGTGTAAGCTTAACAATACTAACCACATATACTATCCAAAGGACAACTGGGGATATCATGGGGATCTCACAGGCATCAGCATCCAGGGTACTCCACCAGTTCCTGGATGCCATGTCAGCACATGCCAGGGAGCACATATATTTCCTCAACACCCTTGAGGCGTTGACCAGCAATATGCATCTCTTCCACCAAACAGCAGAATAGCCTGAGGTAGTGTGTGCTATAGACTGCATGCACATGCACATCAAAGCACCACTCTGCAAGCCAGTTAGGGTCTACATAAACCACAAGGGCTTCCCCTCCATCAACTCCCAGGTCGTGTGTGATGCCCAGGGCATTTTCTTGAATGTGTGTGCTGGCAGTCCTGGAAGCTATCACAACTCCCACATCTGCCATATGGCACAGCTGTACCAGTCATTTGCCAGTGCGGACATCACATATGGCCGCCTAGCAGGGGATGCTGGCTACGCACTGGAGCCGTAGCTGATGACACCCCTCAGAAACGCACACAGATCTGAACAGGAACTTCATAATGAGGCAAACACATAAACAAGCATCATAATAGAGCGTGTGTTTGGGATGCACAAGTCATGGTTCGGCTGCCTAGACATATTCGGTGGAGCCTTGCAGTACTCCCCAGCTACATGTACACAGATGTTCATAGCGTGTGCCATGCTGCACAGTATGATTATGTGGAAACAGCTGCAACAGGAACAGCATAGAGCAAGGCCACACAGCCCTCCACCATTGTCAAGACCATCACAGGTACAGAGGGACTCAGAGGAGGAGCAACCTGAGCCTGCCCATGTAGGCAGAAGGAGGCATGCCCAGTATGCCCAGGCCTTGGCAAAGAGGCAACACATAGCACATACACTGACACAGTAGGGATCCAGGGAATGACACCTCACTGTGACTCACACATACAGTAAGAGGGTTGCCAAACATGACACTACCTGTGCTTTACCATGTACAGGGAGTGTACTATGTGCATCCGACATAGTCAGCCCTCCAGCACCATCCTCAATACTGGCACAGCCACAAGGTAAGGCACTCTTCTTATCAATTGCTGAATGGAGTAGAATGTTCTGATAGTTGTATCCATGGTATGGACAAGAGCATGCAAGGGAATTGGGTGGCTGAATGGGATGGAAGCAGATAGTGGGCACCTATATTGGCAGCATGAAATCCATAACAAATACTAGTGTCAACATACTAGGCAGTACTAGACAAGGTGACAGATCCTACTGCAGTACATGTGGTGGCCCAAATGTGTGTCCACAAAACACACACATGCATGTCAGTGAGGCTCACATACCCACCACCAGCCTCAGCCAGCAGGACAGGTGTAGATGACCATAAAGAAAGGCTGGGCTAAGGCCTCCAGTTGATGGCAATGGTGAACCCCCCCCCTCCAGACCTACACAGACAGACTACAACAGGACTGTTAGTTCTGGAGGGTAAGAAGTCTGAAACTGAAATGTAGGTCAATAAAACCTAAGATCTGTACTTTATTGACATGCCTCCAGTCTGCATGATAGGTCAGAATACAAAATGAAAGGGAAGCCAACACAGTACCTGAAATACCAGTACAGTCACAGCAAATGTTTAAAGTTGTCAGGTGTGCCCCCCCCCCCCACAATCTTATGCAGAAATGCAGTAACATGTAAGTGTGAGGTGTAAGAACAGTGGAACGCAGATTACCCAAGCTGGCCCAATCTACAGGATAGATTGTTGCATGTGTACAATATGCAGGAGTCTGTGTGTTAAGTTGTTGTGTGTTCAATATTGTCTGGAAATGGTCAGCATGTAGGCATAGAGGGTTGTGTCTCCGTGGCCTATGGGCAGTACTGTGGATGACATGGCCATGTTCCAACAACTGCAGTGCCAACCACAATGCTTCTCAGCAATACCCATGTCAGCAGTCGTCCAAACTCGCTGTCCATATGTCAATATCTGTCACTGTCTGAAAGATGGACATGCCATGAATATGGGCACATACATACACACAGTACACAGGTGGAAGTACCCTTGACAGACTACATAAAATGTAACTGTCAACTGCACACAACTTTGGAATTGTACATACAGGTTAGCAGCACATTAGTTGTCCATGTAGTATGGAATACTGATGTAGTCTGACCAATCACTGGCAGACCACAAAAGGCACAGTTATGAAGTAATGAGAGACTGCCTATGTCCCTGCACAAGGCAGCATAAGGGGAATGACTCATGTATATCTGTGAGTCAGCTGCATGCAGCTCCCATATCACATATGCACTCAGCTCACCCCACCATCAGCTACAGGTTTATCACAGGTCATATCCTTGCTGTTGGGAATGAGTACAGTATGACACCATTTCTGTATGGGAATACCCACAGAATGCAGCATGCTGAAGAGGTGCCCCATGCAGGTGTGTCCCTAGCTGTAAGAAGCAAAGTGCCATCATGCACATCAATGGATTAATAAGGACAGAAAATATTGCCATTAACACCTTGCACACTTACCCTGCCACCCCAGGGGAATCCACTGGCTCGCAGCCTGGGAATGCAGGAGTGACAGAATGCACTGGCCTGCTACAGCATCACTACCAAATGGCCTAAGTCCTCTGTCAAAGGCCTGTGCCTCAACCATAGAGCCAATGCATGGTATCTCATGGGGTCCCAACTAACAACCTAACACAGTCAACAGAACACAAATGTAAGGCCATTTTGACAAATCCCAGTAGCATGCCTTCTATGTCCTACTGCATGAACTGTGGACTAACCCCTAAATACCAGTGGGATGAATGGCCAACTATAGGGATACTTCTCAGGCATAATGTTAGGAAGAGGATAGAATAACAGAGTGGGGGGTGCAGAAGCATGGACGTCATGGAGTGTATGAAGTCTAAAACTCTGATGTGTGCCCATACTAGCCCTGCCTGCAAACCCAGTAATGGGTGGCTACAAACCTGCTCATAAACCACAGTGTGAAGGGGAACTTACCAGATATATGAGCCCTGCCTCTGGGTAACCTGGGTGAATCTGTATAGCTGAGAATTATGGCAACAGCAGGATATGGCCATTCTGTTAAGTCAATATATGTACAAGAAAAGGATCCTCAGCCACCACAGTATAAGGTGCTGGACTATTTACACAGAGTCATCAGCAAGTGTCTGCAGCTACATCACCAGAATGGCATGAGTGTCTAAGAATTTGTAGAGGGTGGACCACAATACTAGACACAGCTTCATTCATCTTGTATTTCCCAGGAAATAACTGTGAGCAAATAATTATATCTGTCAGTAGTTGATGAAATAATACATCACAGTGTAAAACAGTACATATGTCTGAATATCTCTGCTAATATCAGCCATGTAACACAAGTAGCACAGACAGCAATAGTTACAGTATCCCACTATCTATCGCCCATTGTGACTCCATATTGTCACCCCATCTACAGATATCTTCCAGAAACTGGTTGCTAGCTGTAGGTGTACAACACAAAACCCTGGACTGGAATACAAACCTACCTGGAATGGATTCACACACTCAATACAGAAGGTCATACTGGGGATGCTCCTACACTTAGAGAAATGAAGCGCATGTCTGACACAGTGGACTATACATATTTGTCATTCACAAATGTCTGTGCCCACACACCAAATTGCACATCATTCATGCTTTGCACACACAGTGGATATGAATACTCACATATATCCAAGGCCAACACACTATAATATGTCCAATATACACACACACAGATGTGGGGAAGAGAGAGACAGACAGTGACAGAGAAAATTCCAGTATGAGGCCTATCCCACCCACCACACATCCAGTTGGCCGATATCACATGATGTGCTGATGTCAATCACTGTAGACATTCCTTTTGGTAACCCTCAGCCCTATAGGGTCTATGATGCTTGTGATAACTGTGTAACACAATAGTACAAATCAGTGTTCATCTAGCATTTGTATACCCAGTCCTGTCAAATGTAAAGTTGTGTGTGACTGAGTGTGTGTGTGTGTGTGTGTGTGTGTGTGTGTGTGTGTGTGTGTGTGTGTGTGTGTGTGTGTGTGTGTGTGTGTGTCTGGAGATAAGTGATTTTTGAGGACATTCACACTCACTACAACTCCCATTGCCCTGCTTTAGCATGCCTGCTGATATCAGTCACCTTAAAATAACACTTTGGCCAGGTCCCAGCACTATAAGCTTTGTGGCAATGGTGATAACTGCATAATACTACAGCATAGCATACTAGTTAGGTAAGAGTTTTGATCCCAGACATGGCGAATGTGAAACTGTGTGTGTTTGTGTGTCTTTGATAATACCTGATTTTATGGATATTCACACCTACTACTCTCCCCTTACCACTCCTTTAGCACTACTGCTGATGTCACTCACCTTCAAATATACCTTTAGACAGTTCTCCAACATATGAGCTCTGTGGTGCTTGCGATAACTGTATAATACTATAGTGTTGCATACTCATTAGTTAGGAGTTTTAATTCCAGACATGGCAACTGTGTGTGTTTGTGTGAGAGAGTGTGTGTGTGTGTGTGTGTGTGTGTGTGTGTGTGTGTGTGTGTGTGTGTGTGTGTGTGTGTGTGTGTGTGTGTGTGTGTGTGTGTTTGATGATACCTCATTTTATAGACATTCACACTTACTATTCTCCCCTTACCCTCCTTTAGCACTGCTGCTGATGTTACTCACCTTCAAAGATACCTTTGGAGAGCTGTCTAACATATAAACTCTGTGGTGCTTGCAATAACTGCATAATACTATAGTGTAGCATATTAGGTAGGAGTTCAGATCCTGATCCTGGTAAATGTGAGTGTTTGTGTGACAGAGTGTGTATATCCTTGTAGAGACCTGATTTTGTGGTCATTCAGTCATACAACACTTCCCTTACCCCTCCTTTACCTCTGCTGCTGATGTCACTCAGCTTCAAAGATGCCTTGGCACAGCTCTCCAACATGTAAGCTCCATGGTTCCCCACTGGACACATGTAATAACTATAGAGTCTGCAAACGTACCACACAAAGGGAATACCATGTCTTATACACATGCCCTGTATGGAGCAATGTGGTAGCAATAACTGCATAGGTATAGGTTTGAGTCTCATCTGTGGTAAGTGTTTGTGTGTGTACATATGCCCACATGTGTATGTCTGTACCTCAAAGATTTTGGCTCCATTTACACCCAGTACACAGCTCAGTGTTTGACTTTAGCAGGCCTGCAGATATCATCCACCTTTGAAGTACCTGTTGCCAACCCTAAACCATGTAAGGTTAGTGGTGCATGTGATAAATGTATAATATAATGTTCCAAAAAGATTGTTAGAAAGAGGTTTGAACCTCACCTCTGGTGAATGTGTGTATAGGGTAAAGTTATTTTTGGGATCTCTCACCCACTACATCACCCAATGCCAGTATTTACAAGGGCTGGTGATGTTCCTCACCTTAGAAGTACCTTGGGACAACCTCCATCCTATATCTTCCATATCATGTGCAATAAATGTGGTACACTGTAGTAGCAATACATAGCTTGGTAGGGGTTTGAATCACAGTACTGGGAATTGTGTGTGTCACCAGTATCATGAGGGGAGTTTCTGTGATTGTGTAATAACAGAATCCATTGTGGGGCAGGTTTTGCTAAATTATTATGTTGAGGACCTAGTATATGTCACAGTGTTCACATTACAAGTCCAACAGATGTCAAACACAAGAGAGGTTGTTGTAGACAATCCACAGCCCTAAATGTGACAGTATGGATTAGTGAACAATGTAGGTAACCCTTCTATTACTCAGAGAACACTCTCCACCCACATATACACAAACACACTTGGCTAGGCAACAACCACTATATTGGTAGCACCCCTACATATTGCCTCCCAGATAGTAACCATGGTGTGATAGCAGTGGACTACATGTCTGTTGACCACAACACTGCCAATGACATCAGAAAGTACTTTGATGTGTTACATCTCCTGACTGAGTGTGTGTTATCCAGCAAGTAAAAGGACATAGCACCCTGTTCCACCCCCTCAGTAGTCAAATAAATGTGTACAGTGGCCCTTTTACCATGTTCCCCACTGGACACATGTAACAACTGTAGAGTCTGCAAACATACCCCACAAAGGGAATACCATGCATTATACACACGCCCTGTATGGACAGATGCCACTATCTCCACTGAATACCCATATCATACTGTCAAAGTAGGTGTAATCACGACCTCAATTACATAGCCAGGTCTCACCAAATGAGGTCAGCAATGCTACTTCAGAAGATACCAATCTGTCCACACAACATGCTCCAGAGACCTCAAGTACACTTCCACATGTCAAAGAACATGCATGTGGGACATGTGCACAACCCAGACATTGTCCATGTTATGGAATATAGATCACATACATGGGAAGCAGTGCACATCACTGTCCACCCACAATAGAAGCCCAGATGAGTGGATGGTGAATACAACACCCACCCCTGGGGACCACTCCAGGGACTACACCCCTGAGCCACACTGGGGCTATTATCATGTGGCCTGTTGCCAAGGTATTCCCTTGGGCTAGCCTTGTAGAGCCTTCAGGCCCATTCACCTACTACACACCTGTGAAGCAATGAACCTATGGATCGCAGTACTGGCAAGTGTGTGTGCGTGTGTGTGTGTGTGTGTGTGTGTGTGTGTGTGTGTGTGTGAGTGTGTGTGTGGAGATGAATGATTTTGAGGCCATTCACACGCACTACACCTTCCATTGCCCTACTGTAGCACACCTGCTGATGTCAGTCACCTTGAAATAACCCTTTGGCTAAGCTTCAGCTTTATAATCTCTGTGGTGCTTGCAATAACTGCGTAGTAGTGTAGTATAGCAAACTAGTTATGTAGGAGTTCTAATCCTTGTCCTGGCAACTGTGGTAATGTTTGTGTGAGAGTGTGTGTGTCTTTGTTGACACCTGATTTTGTGGACATTCACACTTACTACACTTCCCCTCCCCCTTCTTTAGCACTGCTGCTGATGTCACTCACCTTCAAAGATACCTTTGGATAGCTCTCCCATACGTAAGCTCTGTGGCGCATGTGATAACTACGTAACATTGTGATAGCAATACATAGCCAGGTAGGGGTCTGAAACACAGTACTGGTAAGTGTGTGTGCATCATCAATATTCTGTGTGAGTGTTGGAGTGATTGTGTAATGACAGCATCCATGGCACTATGGGTTTTGCTACATTATTATATTGAGGACCTATATGTTCTAATGTCCACATTACAAGGCCAACAGTTGTCAAACACTATAGAGGTTGTTATAGATAATCCACAGCCATAAATGTCTACTGCCATGTGCAATTACTATGTTACAGTATGGATTAGTAAACAATATAGGCAACCATTATAATACCCAGACATCACTCTCCACCCACTGATCATACACAAACATGCTTGACTCCTTCTCTCTTCCTTTCTTACTTTCTCTCTGTCTGTCTCTCTCTATCTCTATCTCTGTCTCTCTCTCTCTCTCTCTCCCTCCCCCTCTCTGGTAGATGTGGAAAAATACATATGTTTTGCATAGGCAGCAGCTTGACTTTTGTAGGCAATACTCATGATCAGTTGATGGCCTGTGCATGAATTGGAGTCCCCCACTTGCTAATTGCATGTGAAACAGCTGTGTTATCATTCCTATAGCCAATTGCATGGAAACATGTTGCTATAACTAAGCACTCCATGTGGGTGTTGGCCCTTTTCCTTCACCGTGAGCAGGACTTCATGTGGGTGTCTGACAAAGAGCATCACAGAGGGCAGTTGGAAATACCTTCTTCAACAAACACTGTGGAAACTGGCCAACAAACTGGAGAGGGATGTTCCAGACATGGGGACAGAATGTAAGTATTGATGTTCTACATTTTAAATAATGTTGGTTTAACAGGGTTTGTGTGGATATGGCTGCTCTGCATAATTTAAAGTCTGGCATAACAGTGTTATGTGGTTGAGGAAACTCTCACCTGTAGGGCTATCTGCAGACTGGACAGAGTTTGGAGTTTTAGATGTGGTGTGTTACACATTTTCTCTCTTTATAAATGCAGTAGCATACTCTGATGATTGCAGTCAGTAATTGGTGACATCCATGTTTGTTACTAACTTCATATCCATCAGAAGAGATATGTCACAACAAACCCTGTTACACCAACAATTTTCTCAGTTTATCACAGCAATATGTCAATATTGGCCCTGTATTTGTGCCTCTGTCCCCCAAGTCTGTCATGCTTTGTCCATATGTCATGCAGTAAGAGGTGCATATGTACAGTATATCATTATTTACTGACATCATTCCTGATATCAAGCCAGTGATATATCAGACAACCAGACATGTTACGCATAGGAGACCTTATACTTGGGGACAAAACCTGGACATTCTGTTGTAGTCTGCACAGTAGTGAGGTCTATGTACTTATGGTGATTGTTGACAGAGTGTCAGTATTGTGTAGCTATGTATTGTGAATATGTTATTTGGCCTGTGTACAGAATGGGGTAGATGCCAGTGTTCATGGTCCTGTTCTATCTGATGTCGCATGCTGCTCCAGTTTCTGGTACTCTATCAATGCATATGCTTGTAGGGCCAGACAGGGACATGTCCCATACCACAGTCAGGAATCAGACTACACTGTGAATTGGGCCAGTATATGTAGGGTTAGTGTGTGAGTGGCAAATATGATGATGGTTTTCTTCACACAGTCCATATACTGTACTATTACTTAGGCTTACCATAATGTGACTGTTACTGTGTTGAGATTGGTTGTGGGTATGCACTTTCACACTGGTGTCTGTTACTCCATAATGTTACATGCCTGTAGTGCCTGCTATATTTGCAATTACATGTGACTTCCCCGATAGGAAAATTGGGTTAGTGTTGTGGCAGTCTGCCTGTAGTTTAGACAGTACTTGGTGACATGCCTAGCAGCTCAGTGTATTTACCTAGTGTGGTGTTTTGTCCAGATATTTGTCAGATGTACTGTTGCCTGGCCACCATACATGTGGTGTATTTCTGAAAAAGCAGTGGAATGTTGTGAACATGTATGTCACTAACTAGGGAATATGTGAGCTTGGGATCTCTGCTCCTCCGATTAATATGTATTAGGACAGACAGGATGGTGTGAATGCAACTGTGTGAGCTTATCTACTCCAGTATTTGATATATATCCCCATTTTCATGACTGTAAACATCCCCTTTGTCAGGCTTGGTCCACATGTCTTGCACATCTCTGGACTGATCAGATTGTTTCAGACTGTCCACGTTTATTGGTCATATTTCTGCTGTATTCCACAGTCATTACTGTGATTAGTGTGGTACTTTACTATAACAATTTTATGATATCTGTCAGTAATTGATGACGTATATCAGTTTCAGAAGAGCCTTCCTTCACATGTCTGATGATACAACCCCTGTTACTGTAACAACATTCTACATTTATAACTGCAATACTGACATTATTTTCCCTTGCACTAAGAGGTTGAGAGTTATGGTGCTGAGGTAGGACTCCACTACATTTTATGGGCATATGTTATACATACATACATACATATATATATATATATATATATATATATATATATATATATATATATATATAAAACCACTTTATATCCTTGAAATACTGAAATATTGAAATTCAGTATTTTGAAGCTATGAAGTCGAATTTTTGAAACAATGAAAACTCAGAACCATGAAATTCAAAATCTCACACACCGGAGAGTTTGAATTTTGTGCTTCTACTGCACACACACACACACACACACACACACACACACACACACACACACACACACACACACACCATCCTTCCCACACACAAACACAAGCTCTTTACTACTATTGCACTCCCCACACCCCCCCACGTAAATATTCTCACTCCGAGGCCACACTACACACAAACACACAGAAAACACCAACCCGCAAGTTACATTCTCCTCGCACACACACATCACAGCAACAAAACACCGACACACACCACAGCCCCTACCCAAAACCCTTATCACACACACTTACCTGAATCCATAACCACAGCAAAACCTCAGAAGTGTGTACTTCAAAACCGCCAGTATTCAAGGTTTTGAATTTTGTGCTTCTGAGCTTTCGCAGTTCTCAGGATTCCACTTTATGGGCTCGAAATACTGAATTTCAATATTTCAGTATTTTGATGATATAAAATGGATCCATAATACATATATATATATATATATATATATATATATATATATATATAAAATATATATATATATATATATATATATATATATGTATGTATATATAACATGCTCATAACATGTAGTGGAGTCATACCTCAGCACCATAACTCTCAACCTCTTAGTGCAAGGGAACATAATGTAAGTATTATAGTTGTAAATGTAGAATGTTGCTACAGTAACAGGGGTTGTATCATCAGACATGTTGTGAAGGAAGGCTCTTCTGAAACTGACGTACGTCATCAGTTACTGAGAGACATTCCTGTTCTCTGGATTCCACTTTATGGGCTTGAAATAATGAATTACGATATTTCAGTATTCTGAGCTTCTAAAGTTAATCCATACATGATATATATATATATATATATATATATATATATATATATATATATATATATATATATATATAATATATGTACACATAGGTTCATAGGTTAATTTCATACTAGGCTATCTGCCCTAGGGCATTTATAAGCCTAGCCAGAGTGTGCTTGGCTTTCACCACCCATTTTAAATTAATTTTGCTATGCCTTTTTTTGAGGTTAGTATACTGTGCCTCTGTCTAACAGTGACACAGAAATGATAGCCGGGGTAAACCTACGATCTCCCATCCACTCATCAAGACTCCTCTTGAAGAGAGTCAATGTGGGACTCTGCCTAACCTGGACTGGGATTTTATTCCAGAGTGAAGGGAGCCTCTGGGTTATGAATCTGTCCCTCCAGCATGTCCTATTTATTTCAGTGTTGAGGTTCAAGTCTCTCGAGCGCGTAGCTCAATGGGATTTGGATTTTTTGAGGTGCAGCATGTCCATTAATTCCGGGTTGGACATGGCTTTATATGTCAGGCACAGATCGCCTCTGAGCATGCGGTATGCCACTGAGTAGAGCTGGAGTTTCTTTAACCGGGCAGCATATGGCATCTGTTTGAACCCTTTGATCCTCTTGGTGAGGTACTTTTGGGGTCTTTCCAGTTGCTGCAGGTGTCTGGTAAGGTACCGCCCAAAAGGGGCATTGTACTTAATTATGGGCCTGATGAGGGATGAGTAAAGAGGCACGATGACCTCCCCTGATCTAGATGTGAATCCCTTCATGATTAGGTGGGCTATATAAAATGTTTTTCTAACCACTTTGGCCACGTGGTTGTCAAATGAGAGATTGCTGTCAACTTGGGTCCCCAGGTCCCTAATGACTTCTTCTGTACATAATGGATTAAAACCTATGTGGTAATTTGCGGACACTTTGTTTTTGCCAAAGGGGATGACTATACACTTTTTGGCGTTTAGCTTGAGGCCATGGCTCTGGCACCAGTTGTCTGTTTCTATGAGGCCCTTTTGGAGGATGCTTGTGTCGGCTGGAGAGTTGATTATGGCACCCAGTTTGCAGTCATCTGTGAACTTGGTCAGCCACAGTCCTTCCGTGTTGGCCTGTACCGCCGAGAAATATATACCGAACAAGAGAGGTCCCAGGACTGAGCCTTGTGGGACGCCACTTGTAACTGGTTTGGAGTCTGACATGGCTCCAGCAATTCTAACCATGTGTGTTCTGTCCTTAAGCCAGTTTGCAACCCATCTAGTGACACAGGGGGTTATATTTAAGCTGGTGAGCTTATCTATAATGCCCGAGTTGGGTATTGTATCGAAGGCTTTTGCGAGGTCCAGGTAGGCTGTGTGGACCACCTTCCCCTCGTCAATGGCCTTGGTGACTGTTTCAAAGAAATCGACCAGGTTTAAGAGGCAGGATCTGCCCTTAACAAAGCCAAACTGGGTAGGATCCAGTGTCTGTAGGTCCCCAATATCTTTATTTATGAGGTCCATGATGATCCTTTCCATAGCTTTGCAGACCAATCTAGTCAGGCTTATGGGGCTATAGTTTCCAGGATCCATTGAGGCACCACCTTTGTGGAGAGGGACCACTGTTGCTGTACGCCACTCTTTGGGTACATATCCTGTAGTAAGGCTAAGATTGAACAGTAGTTTTATGTTTGGGTTTAGCTCTTCTTGGAGTTCATGTAGGATGCAGCCCGGGACACCATCTGGTCCCATTGATGCTGTGTTTTTGCTTTGGAGAGGGCGGCTCTTACCTGAGCATCTGAGATGTCAGGGGGGCAGCACTCTGTTGGGATAGATATTTGCCCTTTTGGTGGGGAGGGGGGGTTTGCACTGAACCTGTCAGCTAGGATGTTGGCAATGTCTGTGGGCTCGGTGTATTTTTTGTCATTTTGGACTAATTCTGAGCATATCTGGGAATTCCCACCCAGGTTCCTAACATAACTAAAGAAAGCCTTGTGATTATCCTTAGTGTCCTGTGCAATTTTTCTCTCGAAGCTGGCCTTAGACGATTTTATGAATGCCCATAGTTCTTTGCTAATACTGATCAGAGATGCCTTCCCTTTTTGGGATTTTGCTCTATCATGTTGTAGCTTCCTCCTTCTATTGTATAGTTTGTTTATGGCTGGGGTCCACCAGACAGGACGTCTGCCTTTGGAGGATTGGGTCTTGGTTTTATTTGGGATTGCATGATCCATGCATTCCTGATGGTGTTCATAGAATGCGTTTATAAAGGATTCTGCGGTCTGGGCCGTATTTTCCACAGGCCCGGGGGCTTTGAAGGATTCCGCCTCGGTTTTGAAGCATGTGAAATTTGCTTTAGAGAAGTTTTTCACTGTGGTTTTCTGGGCAGGGGGTGGGGTTGGGATGTGAATATCCAGTGAGATTAGTTTATGGTCTGATCTTACCAGTGAGGGATACACTTCTGGTCTGGAGCATAGTGTCCCCATGTTGGTGATGATCAGGTCCAGTATGTTTTCCCCTCTTGTGGGAGTGGTAACAAGTTGTTCCATAGCATTTGAGTTTATAAATTCTAGGAACCTTTGGGCTAGGGTGTTGGAGCTAGAGTAATGCTCCCAGTCTATGTTTGGGTAGTTGAAGTCGCCCAATATAATGGTGTTTGGAGAGACCTTCATATTTTCCAGTATTCTCAGGAAGGCCGAGTGGGATTCCTGTGTTTGGGAGGGTGGTCTGTAGCAGGCTATAAACTGGAAGGCAGTTTTACCTACTGTTAGTTGCACATGGATAGTCTCTGATGCTTCGTGCTGTGCCACCAACCTGGAGGTGTGGGTATCTTTGACGAATATTGATACTACCCCTCTTTTTGTGGTTCGGTCCAAGTTTTGGGGCCGAAAAGCATGCTATGAGGTATAACCTGGTAGTGCTGAGGTGCTCTCAGGAGCCTTGAACCAGGTTTTTGTTACTGCACAGATATCGATGTTCTCCATGCTAAGGAGAGTTTCGAGTGCATGCATCTTGAGGTTTAGACTTCTGGAGTTGAGTAGCAATCACATACACGACAGTATACATTTTTTAATTGATGGGTAATAGCAAGGTATTTTTATATATTGTTTATGTAGTATTTTTATTTTTATATTTTTATAGTATGTTGTTATTTACATAAGATACAGTATCAATTATATATTGGAAGTGTTTTAAGATATTAAATACATGTTTTTGATTGCTCATTGGTTGTGTTTAAAGTGGTACTTAATTGATTAATTTAGTATTTAAGGTAATATAATTAAGTTAATTGAGTTTAGATGGGTAGTGGGTATTTAAATGTGGTTACTTTTTTGTGTTTTAAGACTCTGATGAAACCAGGTTGCTGGTGAAAGCGCTCAGTCTGTGTAAATTGTATGGATTAAATCTTCAAACGTTTTCGGTGCTTGTGCCTTTTTTTACTAAACACAGTGGTTCGAACTTTTTTTAGTGTTTCAGTTTGATCCTGTATTGGTTTTTCTTTACGTTGTTCATTGTGGTGGTTCGACCCAGTGTTGGTGCGAGAAGGCGTAGTGTGCCGAGACATGGAGGTTATTCTACAGGAGTTAACTGATGTGATAGATAAACTGGTTAAAGCGTACAGCAAAGGGAAGTGTGAAAGTAGAGGAGAACAGGGCAACAGCCCCACGGACTCACAAATGGAACTTTACACATTGCAATCGCCTGGCTCCATCACTCCAGGACAGAGGGTTAACAATTCCACCACTCACAGTGGGGTGGTGGCCAGTTCACGACAAAATCAGGATTTGGTAGAGGTGGCAGGGTCAGCACCGCCTTCCTCGTCCATGAACATTGCCCAGATGCAAGACCTGTCTTCTTGGTTCGAGGCGCCAGTTTTTGACGTTGGGCCGGTTTTACCAGGGAATAGCAGTGGTTGTAACGTGGATAAGGAGAAGTACTATCCGACACTCAAAGAGAAAATTGTTAAATATGAGAAGCTCTGTAAAAAATACAGGGCAATGCAGCTTGACAATTTGTTTCTAACAAAAAATCAAGAGAACTCAAGCAAACACCCAAGGGTTTACGGGTATGGAAAATGCCGATGGGCATAGAATTGGATTCAGATGCCTTTCGTAAATTAGTTGAGCTGTTCGAAAAAACAGGTATGGAGCTTTTAGACATAACTATTCGTAACAACAACAATAAATTAATCAAAATGCGGGAAGAAATTAACAGGTTAAATATAAGTATAACATCGGACCTGTTATTCTTCCAAAATAAAACTAATTTTGAAAGAGTGGTAAAAAATATAGAGGCATTTGTGTCCAAAAATAGGGCAGTAAAGCATAAGAAATTGGCCAGAGACACTGCGGATTACAAGAACCGGGTAGCTTACCCTCCGAGGCGTAAAGCTAACTATCCTGTGGTTCATACAATGGAGGGGGTAGCCTCTGGTAGTGCATCAGACGTTAATTGGGAACCATTTCATGATGAGGAAGATTTTTTTTAGACTCACAGGTTTACCCGCGCAGGTCGGAAAGGCTGATGAACAAAGTGCCACAAACAAGGAATGCCCCATACCAGTATTCTACGAGGAGGGGAATGAATCGTCAGGGACGATTCTAAGCAATGATTTGCATGTGGACTTTAATGTCTTTTTTGATTTTGGGTCTGATTTAATATCCACTGGGGGTCAATTTGTAGATAATGTAAGTGAAAACAGTAACAAGTTGGATAATGGTCAGGATTGTAATAAGTTGACAACCAATGAGCAAAATACATTTTGTAATGATGTGTCAAGTTTTGATTATGATGGTAACGAAGTTGCATTTTTAGAGGTTGGGCAATACCCGTGTGGGGATGTCTTTGATGTGGATAACACGGTTTGTATTCCCAATAGGTAAGTGGCAACAACCAATCTTGATTGCAACCTTACACTGGATGACAATGTAGACATTATTAAGGAGGTGGGTTTTGATTTGTCTATCAGTGATTTTTATGATAAAGTACCCTCATTGAAACATGAAATTTTAAGAAACAGAGGCTTCACGATTTATAACTATACTGAGCTAGTTATTAGTGACATCTATTTTGAACTGTTCATTAAAGGTATTAAAATTGTACTGAATTTTAGACTGGACATAGCTCAGGTTTTAATAAGCTTAAAGCTTTTTATGAGGAAATTAAATTTACAGCTGTATTTTTCCACTGTTAGATCTGGGATGGTTTCACCTGTGAATAGGCTGAGTTCAACAACAATAATAAAAAGAAAGAGTACCTTTGTACCCCCCTCAAATGTAGAAATTATTGTATTTGAACAAATGGTGGAATATGATTTTAGGAGAATATGTTCACAGAAGTCTGGTCAAGAAGACAATTTATCTGAAGGAGAGAGAAAGGTCTTACATGACTTTGTAACAACGAATCAATATAGATGTATGAGGCCCGATAAGGGAGGGGGTATGGTCATCATGAGTAAAATAGATTATAGTGGTCATATGTTTGAGATGCTAGGGGATGAAGACACATATATTAGAGCATCGATTAATGAGGTTAATAGAGCTTACACTAAGATTGACATGTTCTTACTTGATGCATTGTATCAGGGCGTGATCAATGAGATTGAGTTTGATTACCTCACAGTCAAACATCCCAAATTGCCTAAGTTATTTGGGATACCCAAGGTGCATAAGGGAATGGAGCATCTGCAATTTAGGCCAATAGTATCAGCTAAAGGGTCAAAAACAGAATCAATGGCAGCTTTTGTTGACCACTTTTGTAAAAAAGCACTTAAGGATGCTGTACATATCCTTAAAGACTCATGGCATTGTTTGGAGAGGCTTAGAGAAGTACAAAGCATGGACGTTAACACTTTTGGTTTTTTTAACCATAGACGTGATCAATCTGTTTTCTGTGATTCCGCATGGAGCAGGCCTTGAATTGTTTTACAGTAGTTTATTGGTTAGCCCTAGCTTTGACAAGGAAAGGATTGAAATATGTCACGAACTTATGGAGCTTATTTTGAGTAATAATTATATACAATTTGAGGGTGAGTTATTTCAACAGCTAACTGGTGTAGCGATGGGTGCGCGCTGTGCCCCTGTTTATGCTAATTTAGTGCTTTTAGCATGGGAAAGGCTTTACATCCTTGAATCAAGATTTAAGGACAATATTGTCCTGTATAACAGATTTCTAGATGATTTGCTAATATTATGGAAGGGAAATGAGGAGAGTGTGGCTGAATTTATCTCTTATATTAGTAACACCACTGAATTTCTTAGGTTTACTTATACTTGGAGTATGGAGGAGGTGAACTACTTGGACATCACTATATTTAAATCTGTGCAGGGCTTGGTTTGTACTATATATAGGAAGCCTAGCTACTCTAATTTGATGTTACATTATACAAGTTGTCATCCATTCCATCAAAGGAAAGGAGTAGTTAAGGGTCAGATGGTTCGCATATCCAGGCTCATCAGTAATGATGAGCTGTTCAAGAAAGAAATGTACATATTGATTGGGATGTTTCTAGAAAGAGGATATCCGTTAACATTATTACTTAGTATTAAGAAAGAAATATATAGAAAAAGAAAGAACAAATATATCCTGATTTTGAAAAGTGGGGGATATGGGGCAACTAAGTATGGTGGGGGTAATGACATCAATACTCAGATGGATGGTCCAAAGTTTATACTTAAATACAATGAAAAGGCAACTGAGCTTTGTACAAGCTTAAGAAACTTATGGGAATATTTCCTGTGCCGGGACACCAAAAAGATTTTGGGAAATGCCCCAGTCATAGTATTTGGAAAAGGAAAAAATCTGAAGAATATTCTTGAAAAAGAAGGTAAAGGTCACACAAGGTCCCGAATGAGTAAATGCGGTGCTTTTAAAGGATGTAGATTTATTGCACTGGAGCTTATTTATGTGTTGCAGGTTACAAACGTACGATTGCTAGTCCAGGTTTGTGTAATTGTAACACCAGGAATTGTGTTTATATTGCTTTGTGTATATCATGTGAAGCTTTTTATGTTGGCATGACTACACGAAGTTTAAAGGAAAGAATAAGTGAACACAATAGTTCTATTAAAAGGAATGATGACCACAATGCACTTCATTTACACACAAAGGCATGTGTTAATTTCAATAAATTTTTATTTTTATTATAGATAGGGTGAAACCAAACTCTAAGTGTGACATCAACAATAGAGTTGCAATGCTTGAGATGGAATGGCAGATTAGGTTGAATGCTATGAGGTATCCAGGCCTTAATGAGGCTATTTCATTAAACCCCCAACTGAAATATATAGCTAGTATGATTTAATATTAATCATACTTTGGTAAAGTATTTAATTAGGGAGTTTCTACATCTATTTTAGATGTTAAACACATCAATTGTGAATGATAAATCATTATTGAAAATATCACCAAGTGTTTGATACAATCACATACACGACAGTAAACATTTTTTAATTGATGGGTAATAGCAAGGTATTTTTATATATTGTTTATGTAGTATTTTTATTTTTATATTTTTATAGTATGTTGTTATTTACATAAGATACAGTATCAATTATATATTGGAAGTGTTTTAAGATATTAAATACATGTTTTTGATTGCTCATTGGTTGTGTTTAAAGTGGTACTTAATTGATTAATTTAGTATTTAAGGTAATATAATTAAGTTAATTGAGTTTAGATGGGTAGTGGGTATTTAAATGTGGTTACTTTTTTGTGTTTTAAGACTCTGATGAAACCAGGTTGCTGGTGAAAGCGCTCAGTCTGTGTAAATTGTATGGATTAAATCTTCGAAAGTTTTCGGTGCTTGTGCCTTTTTTTACTAAACACAGTGGTTCGAACTTTTTTTAGTGTTTCAGTTTGATCCTGTATTGATTCTTCTTTACGTTGTTCGTTGAGTAGCATTACTCTTAGTTTCTTATCCCTTGTGATACCTATGGAGGTGGGTTTGTCTTTTGAGCCTTGCCTAAAAAAGGCACTATGAGGGTAGCAAGAGCCTTTGCCAATATCCGAAAGCCCAGGAGTGACAGGTGCAAGCCGTCCTAGCGAAGCATCGTGGCTTGTCAAGCATGTCATCCCAGGCTGACAGGCATTGGATCCCCTTTGATTTGAATGACACCAATACTTAAGCCAATTGTTGAAATTGATCATCTTGTCTTCATATTGTGGCATCATTTTTGGTGAGGGTAAGATGCTATTCAAGGTCAGGGTCATACCGGCCTGAGCTACATGCTCAGAGAGCTCCTCTATGCCTCTTTTGATGTAGTCCAGGGAGGTACATCTCAGGTCATTCACACCAGCATGGACAATGACTGAGTCATATTTGTACTTGCCTTGGAGTGACCTGAGTGCTTGTGTTATGTGGCAGATCCTAGCGCCCAACAGGCAGCTCACCGTGACCTTCTCCTTGTTCAGCCTGGTGAGCTGGACGTCAGTGTGCCTGATGATAGAGTCACCTATTACAAGTGTATCAGGTGTGTTGTTTAGCCTTAAGGGCTGTGACTGTTCGGCACACTGGCTTTGTGAGCTATGTGTTGCACGTGTTTTGTTTTGGAGTAGCGGTTGATTGGGTGTCTGCTTTGGAGGTCTCTGCTGCTTAGGCAGATTTTTATTTAGAGCCTCCGAGTGTGTTTTTGTGTGTTTATGTGTTTGGTTTGTTGTCATGGTAGGTCTATGTGAGACTGGAATTGCAGTGAGTGTGGTTTCCTTCTCCTCCTGACTGGTTACGCCAGTACTGAGTTGAGAGAGCTTAGCCTCCAGTTTGGCTATATGGTTGCATCTCTCACATGTGTTGGAATTTATTGGGAGGAGGAGAGGGTTGTCTGTGTAAATGAGGCAGTTGTAACATTGCCTCAAGATTCCCAGACTCACCAGCTGGACCGGAGAGGAGATTGACAACTGACCTTTGGTCATGCTAGAATAGTATTGGGAATTCCTTTATAATTGAATAAAATGGCCAATGGGGAACAAGGTACTCAAGGGGAGTTTGTGAGGGTGTAGTGCTTTTAATTTTTTAGAGCTGACTTATATAATTGCTTTAGTGAGCAAGTGCCAGGTAACTTAAATGCAATGTGTTATAGGTAACTTAAATGCAAAAACGACAAACAGTAACTTTCTTTCAAGTGAAACAAGGAAATAAGTACAGTAAGCAATGGAGATATCACTAGGGATCCACAGAAATGCTAAAAGGCCGCATTTTAGGTGGAATTAGCGTTTCAGGGAAATAAACAAACAACAAGCATACAAACAAAGCTAGATTCAGCAGGCCTGGATCTAGTCTATGCTACAGCAAACAAGGTGTACCAATTTCAGTAAGAAACAGTTAGAATATGCAGGCACTATAAGCCTTTAACCAGAAATTCCCAGCTCAAAAGGGCAGAGTCCAGCCTCTCCTCCCACAAGAGTGCAGACCGTGATCCTTCTTAATGTAAAATAACTGGCCTGAAGCCCAAGTGCTTAAACCAGAACTAATACACTTTTAGAATAACAGACACTGAGCCCTCAGTCAGCAGTTCCCAACTTAGAAGGATGTAAGCTACCTGTCCTGCCACCACAGTGCAGGCCACAAACCTTCCTAATGTAAAACAACTGGTCTGAAGCCCAAGTGCTTAATCCAAAAGACTTAGAAATGATAGCTACACTTTAATCAAGTTACTACCAAGCAGTAATAAATACAACTGAATACTTTAAAGAATGCCTGGATTAGTGCTCAAGTTATACAAACAAAGCTAGATTCAGCAGGCCTGGATCTAGTCTATGCTACAGCAAGCAAGGTGTACCAATTTCAGTAAGAAGCAGTTCAAATATGCAGGCACTATAAGCCTTTAACCAGAAATTCCCAGCTCAGAAGGACAGAGTCCAGCCTCTCCTCCCACAAGAGTGCAGAACACGAACCCTCTTAATGTAAAATAACTGGCCTCAAGCCCAAGTGCTTAACCCAGAATTAATACACTTTTAGAATAACAGACACTGAGCCCTCAACCAGCAGTTCCCAACTTAGAAGGATGTAAGCTACCTGTTCTGCCACTACAGTGCAGACCACAAACCTTCTTAATGTAAAACTGGTCTGAAGCCCAGGTGCTTAAACTAAAAGGCTTAGAATGAGTTACACCAAGCAGTAATAAATACAATTGAGTACTTTTAAGATGACGCAAAAGCAAAATAAAGTAGGAAAAAACACAAATACAGTAAAACCAGATAGATTTTTTTTTTTTTTTTTTTTTTTTTTTTTTTTTTGTGGAAAGAGAGAAAGGAGTAGCAGAAACTAAGCTGATTGGCCTTCTCAAATGATCTCCCTGTACTGGGTAGAATGAGGTAATGACACTAGACCGGGAGGAGGGTCCCAGATCAAATTTACACTAGGGGTGGGCAACTGCAAAGCCACAAACTATAAAAACACTATACCAACAGGGAGGGAGGGTAGGAAACAAATTGCAGAAATGTTACTCACAGCTGAAAAGCAGCAGTGAGCCTTTAAATGAAAGCTTTAAACAGCTAAAGGAGCCACTAGAAAAAAAGAGTTTAACTGCAACAAGTTATCATAAACAAACAACCCAACAGATGCTTAATAAGAGTGGACAATTTCCAGTTAATACCTCACACACAGTGAAACTAGCTAGAAAAATACACAGTACACAAAGTGCTATAAATAACAAAGAAATAAAGAACAAAATAAACAAAAAACAGGATACTTAATGTTATATATTATAGCTCCGAGTTTGCTGAGTGTCCTTCCTTGGATTAGCTCAGTGTAAAATGGCAGAACACTCACAACTGATCTTCTTAGGTAACAGAAAGTTGAAACCTGAGACAGCTTTTAAGAAAGAAATCTCAAAAGAACCAATGAGGTGCTTAGTCTAAGCTGTAGTCCAGGAGACCTCAGTCAGCCAATGACCTCAAACAATTCTCTCTCACTGAAATGCCTGATGGCTTTGGCTAAAACAAGATGTCCCTGAATTATGTGCTCAGACACGCAGCCTCCACAAACACTAGACCCAAATACAAGCTTGAATATGGAAATGCTACAAATATCCCCACTACTTAGAACAAACTGCAGAAATGTTACGCACAGCTGAAAAGCAGCAGTGAGCCTTTAAATAGGTTCATAGGTTCATACTAGGCTATCTGCCCAAGGGCATTTATAAGCCTAGCCCATAGTTATGTGGCTTTCGCCACCCCTTTAGTTTGAATAAAAACTATGCCTATCATTTTGCTGTGCCTCTGTCAAGCAGTGACACTGAAGTAATCCCTGGGGTATATCTGCAATCTCCCATCCATTGGTCAAGATTCCTCTTGAACAAGGCCAGAGAGGTGCTCTGCCTCACATGTACCGGGATTTTGTTCCACAGCATAGGGAGTCTCTGGGTGATGAATCTGTCCCTCCAGCACGTTCTATTTATAACCGTGTCAAGGTTTAAGTCTCCCGCCCTTGTGGTTCTGAGGGATCTAGATTTTTGAGGTGAAGCATATTCATCAAATCTGGGTTTGACATGGCCTTATATGTCAGGCACAGGTCACCTCTGAGCAAGCGGTATGAGACTGAATAGAGCTGGAGTTCTTTCAGTCGGGCAGCATAAGACATATTTTTGAGACCCTTTATCCTTTTGGTGAGGAACTTTTGGGGCCTTTCAAGCTGCAGCAGGTGTCTGGTCAGATACATTCGAACGGGCATTGTACTCAATCATAGGTCTATTGAGTGATGAGTACATGGGGACGATGACCTCCCTTGATCTAGATGTGAATCCCTTCATGATCAGGTGGGTGATATAGAAGGTTTTCCTAACTACTTTAGCAACATGAGTGTCAAACGAAGGCTACTGTCAACCTGGGTCCCCAGATCTCTGATGACTTTTCTGTGCTCAGTGGATTGCCACCTATATGGTAGCTAGGGGTAACCTTGTTTTTCCTGAAGGGTATGACTATGCATGTTTTGGCGTTTAACTTCAGGCCATGGCTCTGGCACCAGTTATCCATTTCTGTGAGGCCCTTCTGGAGGATATCTGTGTCAGATGTGTTTTTGACTATGGCGCCCAGTTTGCAGTCATCTGCAAACTTTGTCAGCCATAACCCTCCTGTGTTTGCTTGTACTTCAGAAAAGTAGATGCCGAACAAGAGTGGACCCAGGACTGAGCCCTGTGGGACACCACTTGTGACAGGCTTTGAGTCTGACATGGCTCCAGCAACTCTGACCCTGTGGGTTCTGTCACTTAGCCAGTTTGCAACCCATCTTGTGATGTATGGGTTTACATTCAAGCTGATGAGTTTTTCGATGATACCTGAGTGGGTATTCTGTCAAAGGCCTTTGCCAGGTCGAGGTAGGCTGTATGGACTGCCTTTCCCTCATCAATGGCCTTGGTGACTGTCTCGAAAAAGTCAACCAAGTTTAAGAGGCAGGATCTGCCTTTGACAAAGCCAAACTGGGTTGGATCCAAAGTCTGCAAGTTCCCTATGTCTTTATTTATGAGTTCCATTATGATCCTCTCCATGGCTTTGCAGATAAGGCTTGTCAAGCTAATGGGGCGGTAATTTCCAGGGTCTGTGGAGGCACCGCCCTTATGAAGTGGGACCACAGTCGCCGTGCGCCACTCCTTGGGTACGTATCCTGAGGTGAGGCTAAGATTAAACAGCTGTCCTAACTGTGGGTTTAATTCCTCGTTGAGTTCATGAAGCACACAGCCGGGGACACCATCCGGTCCCATGGATGCTGTGTTTTTGCCTTAGTGAGGGCAGTTCTCACCTGGGCGTTGGAGATGTTTGGGGGCTACAATCCTCTGGAATAGATATCTCTCCTTTTGGGGAGGGGAGAAGTTTGCACTGAACCTGTCAGCCAGTATGTTGGCAATGTGTGTAGGTTCAGTAATTTTCACATCATTTTGAACTAATTCTGAGCATATCTGGGAGTTTCCTCCTAGGTTTCTAACATAGCTAAAGAAGGCCTTATGATTCTCTTTAGAGTCCTTGGCGATTTTTCTCTCAAAATTTGCCTTGGATGATTTTATGAGAGCTCTTAGTTTTTTACTTATAATGATCAAAGGTGTCTTACCTTTCAAGGATTTTGCTCTATCTTGTAGTAGCTTCCTCCTTTTGTTGTAGAGCTTGTTTATGGCTGGGGTCCACCAGACTGGACGCTTGCCTTTGGTACAGAGAGTCTTAGTTTTGTTTGGGATTGCCTGATCCAGGCAGTCCTGTAGGTGCTGGTAGAAG
Source organism: Protopterus annectens (assembly GCF_019279795.1). Taxonomy (NCBI): domain Eukaryota; kingdom Metazoa; phylum Chordata; order Ceratodontiformes; family Protopteridae; genus Protopterus; species Protopterus annectens. The sequence goes on along the minus strand of NC_056742.1, from coordinate 35,042,597 downwards.
GCATTTGTAAGTGATTCAGCGGTTTGAGTAATGTTTACCACTGGCTCAGGGGCCTTAAAGGAAACCACACTAGTTTTTAGAAGTGTGAAATCGGCTTTTGAGAAATTTTTCACTGTGGTCTTTTTTGTTTCAGGTGGGGGCGGGATGAGGACCTCCAGCGAGATTAGTTTATGATCTGATCTCACCAGTGAGGGGTATACTTCCGGTGTTGAACATTTTGATCCCATGTTCGTGATGATGAGATCAAGTATGTTTTCTCCTCTTGTGGGGATGGTGACTAGTTGTTCCATGGCATTTGAGTTTATGAACTCCAGGAATCTTTGGGTTAGAGTGTTCGGGCTTGAGTAGTGTTCCCAGTCTATATTAGGGTAGTTGAAGTCACCTAGTATGATGGTGTTTGGAGATACATTTATCCCCTCCAATGTTTTCAGGAAGGCCATGTGAGGTTTCTGAGTTTGAGAGGGTGGCCTGTAACATGCTACAAATTGCAGAGCAGTCTTGCCTATGGTTAATTGCACCTGGATGGTCTCCGATGCATCGTGCGTTGCCACCAACCTTGAGGTGTGGGTGTCCTTTATGAATATGGACACCCCCCTCCTTTCTTGGTGTTGTCCGGATTTTGGGGCCGGAACGCATGATATGAGGTGAAACCTGTTAGTGCTGGGGTGCTCTCAGGAGCCTTGAACCAGGTTTCTGTCACAGCACAGACATCGATGTTCTCCATATTGAGAAGGGCCTCGAGTGCGTGCATCTTGAGATTAAGACTTCTGGCATTGAGCAGCATTACCCTTAGTTTTTTTCCTTTTTGGTGTTCTAGGGTGGTAGGTTTAGAATTTGAGCCTTGCCTAAAAAGGCACTATGGGGTGGCAAGAGCCTTTGCCAATATCCGGAAGCCCAGGGTGACAGGTGCAAGCTGTCCCTTGAAGCAGCGTGGCTTGTCCAGCATGTCATCCCAGGCAGACAGACATTGGATCCCCTTTGAATGACACCAGAATTTAAGCCAATTATTAAAGCTGATCATCTTATCACTGTATTGTGGCATCATTCTAGGTGAAGGTAGGATACTGCTCAAGGTCAGGGTCATACCTGCCTGGGCTACATAATCAGAGAGCTCCTCGATGTCCCTTTTCATGTAGTCCAAGGAGGTACGTCTCAGGTCGTTGACACCAGCGTGGACAATGACTGAGTTGTACTTGTACCTGCTGTTGAGAGACCTGAGTGCTTGCGTTATGTGGCGGATTCTAGTGCCCGACAGGCAGCTTACTGTGACCTTCTCTTTACTCAGTCTGGTGAGCGGGACGTCAGTGTGTCTGACTATGGAATCAGCAATGACAAGTGTGTCTGGCATTTTGTTTGGCCTTAAGGGCTGTGACTGTTTGACACTCTGACTGTGTGGTCTATGTGTTGCATGTGTTGGGTCATGAGGTGGTAGTTGTTTGGGTGTCTGCTTTGGTGGCCTCTGCTGTTTTGGTAAATTTTTGATCAGAGCCTCCGAGTATGTCTTTGTGTGAGTATGTGTATGATTTGAAGTTGTGATGGTACCATGTGTGACTGGGTATGTATTGTGTGTGGTTACCTTCTCCTCCTGTCTGGTCTTGCCAGTCCTATGTTGAGAGAGCTCAGCCTCCAGTTTGGCCGTATAGTTGCATCTCTCGCATGTATTTGTGTTTTGTGGGAGAAGGAGAGGATTGTCTGTGTACATGAGGCAGTTGTAACATTGCCTCAATATTCCCAGGTTCACCAGTTGAGCTGGAGAGGACACTAGCAACTGATCCCTTGACATACTAGAAGTAGTAGATAAAGTGACTTTCAAAGGACTCCGGGGGAAGTGGGTTTTAGGCTGGTGGGGTACTATCTATAATAAGAGTGCATTATCAAGGTGCAAGTACTGTAGGAGTAAGTGCTAGGCTTTACAGATAGAGAATAGTCTACTTGGGAATCAAGTAGAGATGAACTTTTCAGTTATAGGATATGCTGGTTAGATCAGCAGTACAGCTCGAGGAAGGTAGTTTTAAGGGAAAATTGGAAGAGTGGAATTTAGATGGCCCAAATAGTTTAACCTTGTTTAACCGCTGCTCTTGTGTGCAACAGTGGTAACTCCAGCTAAATCAGCTTCTAGCGTGTTTAGCGTGTTTTATAGCAGGCAGCTGAATGGAGCTAGGAATTGGCCCAAAACGACCAATGGACTACTAGTTTCTGGCTGAAACTTCACCAAATCAGACAAAAAGGCCGCTCAGTGCTTCCCACTCCCACTGGTAAGCAAAGAAACTTCCCTCCTTCCTAATAAGGCAATGGATCAGTAACAGGAACTAAAAACAAAGCCCAGGGATCAGCAACTCTGAAACTGGACTACTCTAGTTCAGTAAGGCGGGAAAACAAGAGATTTTTTTTGTTTTATTACAGAGACAAGGAAAAAATCAGACAGTAAATGCTATAAATGCTGTAAATCGGCTAGCGCACTTTAGTGTGTAGCCTACAGAAACAATTTGCAACAATTAGTAACTTAAAGTGCAATAAACAGTGTAAAATGCAGAAATCACTTAAAGTAGCAATAAAACAGGCGGAATGCAGTCGCTAGCTTAAATAACAGTGGGAAAGCCACAAAAAATACTTAGATCTGGTAGAAAGTCACTCTTTTAGCTCTCTGCTGCTTGGATCACTCTGCAGGCCACCACGAGGATCTGTGCTGAGTTGGTACAAGCTGGAAAACGCGTGTTTAGCGTGTTTTATAGCAGGGGGCTGAAAGGAGCTAGGAATTGGCCCAAAATGACCAATGGACTACTAGTTTCTGGCTGAAACTTCACCAAATCGGACAGAAAGGCTGCTCAGTGCTTCCCACTCCCACTGGTAAGCAAAGAAACTTCCCTCCTCCCTAATAAGGCAATGGATCAGTAACAGGAACTAAAAACAAAGCCCAGGGATTGATGAAAGTTTTAAACAGCTAAAGGAGCCACTAGAAAAAAGAGTTTAACTGCAACAAGTTATCATAAACAAACAACCCAACAGATGCTTAATAAGAGTGGACAATTTCCAGTTAATACCTCACACACAGTGAAACTAGCTAGAAAAAAATACACAGTACACAAAGTTCTATAAATAACAAAGAAATAAAGAACAAAATAAACAAAAAACAGGATACTTAATGTTATATAATATAGCTCCGAGTTTGCTGAGTGTCCTTCCTTCGATTAGCTCAGTGTAAAAAAAAAAAAATATATATATATATATATATATATATATATATATATATATATATACACACACACACACACACACACACACACACACACACACACACATATATATATATATGTATATATATATATATATATATATATATATATATATATATGTGTGTGTGTGTGTGTGTGTGTGTGTGTGTATGTACATGTGTATATATATATATATATATATATATATATATATATATATATATATATATACACATATGTATATATATCCATATCCTTGTTATGTGTAAACATGAGTGTTGCATATACCTTCTCAGATGTATCCTGCCATATTTATCTGATATATGTATATTTAGATATAAAAGCATGACTGATTCAACTCTATTTTCACTAGCAAGTAGTAAACTATTGCAGTAGTCAAAGCAGTTGTTCACTACTATTCAGTACATGTACTGACTGATAAATTTGAAAAAGCAACAGAATTTTTACAGCTCAGATGGCGTAGTGGTTAAGTGCAGTGATTATAGTCTAAAGGATCCTGAGTTCAAGGGCTGTTTGTTTTCTTGGTAGGCAGAACAAGGACTGTCAGATACACAGTGGTTAAGGCAGTTTTGAGCAGCCTTAGGTGGGTTTGTGAAGGTTTCTGCGATGGTAAGCGGTGCTTACGTATGGTTAAACGAAAAGGCACTTACACTGTGTAGGCTTTGCTTAACAGTGTGCAAATCTGCTTAACATTTACATTTAAGCAATGCTTTCACCTGTTAAGTATAGCTCAGCCTTGGTAACCAGTCATCACATTCCAGTCTGATAATTTATTTATTTATTTATTTAAATTTGTTGACCGGGAGTGTCCGACTGGACGTGGGTCCATTTTCAGCGGAGGCCCGGGGAGAAAAGCTCCATAGTAAAATAAACAGACAGTAGTTACATTGGATTACATAGTGATTAACAATTTACATAGAAATTACTTACAACATATTTACAGATGAAGAACATAGTACATCAGTAGACAACTAGAATCTTTATCTGTGAAGTACATAACAGGCATTAACAAATGTAACAATGAGAAGTTCCTGCTGTATAATAAGTACTAGGCTTATGAGCATCTGAGCTTGCTATCATCAAGGTAGTTAGTGGAGGTGAAAGGTAGTAGTTGGATGGGGTGGATGATATTAGAGTGGGAGTTGCAAGGGCATAGCCAGCATGTTTTTAGGTGCACTTTTAATAAAGTTTTGAAGTTGGTGCATGATGGTATGGAGGTAATTGTGGGTGGGAGTGAGTTCCATAATTTGGCTATGGCGCAAGAGAATAGTGCTTCACCAGCAGAGTTATTGGCTTTAGTGATCTGCAAGTGATTTTTGTTGCTGGATCTTAGTGGTCTGGTGGTGCGATAGGGTTGGAGTAGATTCTGGAGGGATGGGACTACATGGGTAGTATCACAATATTTTCTGTTTGTATGTGTTTCATACATGGGTAGTATCCCAGGTTATATGCAGTCACACTTGCATGTATTGTATCATTATGTTACTACTTTTAACAGTGCTTTTCCAAGTAAGAGTAGATTGTAGGTTGTAGTACTGAAACCATACACCCCTGCATGCAAAGCTGGACTCTGAGTACTGACTATCGTGTTCTTGGTGTTTGAGCTGTATGTTTTTAAGTACCCCCTATTGGATATTGATCTGATATGTTGATATTAGCTTTGGAATACTATGTGTTTAGGACGTGTCATTGAGGACTCCTGCCATGTAGTAATGGCATGCCTATCAGTGTCAGACATCTATATGTCAAAACATTCATCCTAATGCATAACCTGTTGGCTAGCTAAGTTATGTCTGTCTTCTGTACAGATGTGCAGATGTCAGGTATCCATCCTGGCTGCTTACAGGCAATATCTGGTTGACTGGCACTGACATGTCTGCCCAGCTGTGTTATGAATGCCATAGCTAGGAAACCCATCCCTGTATGCACCACATGTCATGGATACTTCATCCAGACTACCACAGTCAACAGGACATGCTTGAGTGCAGGTCCCTAACCCAGACACTGGCCATGTTATGCAATATATCTGATATATATGTCAGTTGGAGCAACTCACTGGCCCTCTGCAAGAAAAAAAAAAACAGATGACTGGATGTTGAATTTAACTGTCACCCTGGGGATCAGTCAATTGGCATTGGGTGATAGATGGCCTGCTGGCAAATGTCAGGTGGTATGATACCAGTGTAACCACGTGCCCTTCTCTTCTCATCTCTCCATGGACATTAGCCTGATACACACCTAGGAACACCTGCACTTATGGACCTCAGTACTGACAAATGTGTCAGTGAGCATTACTGAGAATAACAGTGTCTGTGTGTTTGTAAACTTGTATTTGAAAATACTCTGAGGGCCTTCTCACCCACTACACCCCCCAATTGCTATACTTAGAAATGCCTGCTTCTGTAATTCACATTAAATGTACCTTGTTACACTCTTCACCCTATGGGCTACCCAGAGCGTGCAGTACCAGCATAACACTGTTCTACAAATGGGAAGATAGGCATGGGTTACCCTCTGAGCCCTGGCAAATGTGAGTATGTGTGTGTGTTTGTATGTATGTGTAATTGTGTGTGAGTGTGCATATTTGTAGGAGACAGCATTCTGAGGTCACATTCTCCAAACACATTAAACCTTGCCATACATTATAATGGATGGTGATGTTTCTGACATTAGGAGAGCCATGACAATTCCTCACCCTACTATCTTTGTGGCATGTGCAATAAATGCATATCCCTCTAGAAGCAATGATTAGATAGACAATGGTTTGTATTGCAGTCCTGGTGAATGTGTGATTGTAGGTATGTCAGAGCATTATTGTGGGTTTCCATGAGTACAATAACCAGTGTGAGGTGTGGGTGATGGATATACTGTCTTTACACCATTTTAGCCCCAGTATATGTCCCAAGGTCCACTGTATGAAGACCACTGTCACCATCAACCATATAGGTAACTGATTACACTATCTAGCCCAATGATGCATGTGCTGTATGCAAAAACTCTGTAACAGTATGGACTCACTGACAAGGTAGTTAGCACTGCTAAACCCAAGTTTGTCAAATGTGTCTATGACTATATGTGTTTGTCAGTGTGTATATGACAGTATGTCATACTATGTATTGTTCATTAACACCCAGTATATCCCCCATTAACATACTGTACAAGGCCTGGTGATGTTCTTCACTTAACAGGAAGCTCGGGACACACCTCACCCTAAAACCTCTGTGGTGTGTGCAATTAAGGCCAAACACATTAGTAGCAATAAGTACTTAGGTAGGGGTTCTACTCTCAGTGTTGCCAAGTAAGTGTGTTTGTATGTGAAGGAATCTACTTCAGTTTGCAGAAAACATATTTCCCAGAAGATCATTTGTCTGAGAACTAACTGGCAAAAGGTAACATTTCAAAGCAATCATCTTGTGGAAATTCAGTTCATCAAAACTAGTAGTGGATGTGTAAATGCCCTCTTCCCCACTGTACAGCTGTACAGTGATACTGGAGATGGTATATATAGTTGGGTGTGGTTGCTGTGGGCACAGCCAGCCCCATTAGGGTTATTGTTGTGTGTAGCCCCTCACTTAGAGTGCTGTTATACTGTACAGTATGTTAGCAGGTTAAGTAGTTGTTAATCACACTATGTGTGGTTCTCCGCCACCCCACACCCTCCAAAGTGGGGGTCTGTGCCACCCACACCAGCACACCTATGTTTACCAACTCCAGGACTGCACTACATTGGGGAAGAGGACATATACCCTGCCAGTACCATTGTCAATGACATTAAACGGGCGGACTGATTATTTACTGATGTGATGTTTTGGCAATTTGGTCTTGGTGGAATTACATAAACCAAAATGAGTTCACTGCAAAATGAAGTACATCCATGTGAACAGTATTCTCTGTGTATTGCATCAACACCAAAGCCTCTGTGTGTGTGTTATTCACAAACATTTGGTGTGTGCCACCCAGTACACTTACCATTGTCCACTGTAGAAGAGCTGCTTACATCAGCCACCATACATTCACCTGTATACTCCCTTCAGACCTATCAGCCATGTGGCACATGCAGTAGCATTTATACAGACCTGTTACTTGTGTTCAGCTGTATCCAGGATATGACACAGCCAATGTGTCACCAGAGTGCCACACCCCATGTAGGAAAGGATCCAGACCAACATCCTGTTGACACATAGTCACATAGAAGACAAACAGAATACATTATGGAGACCACAAGCAGTCAGTGTTAATAATAGCTATAATGCATCATGACTGGACAGCTACACACCCTGATGTGTAAGCATTAATCATTCCAGCTGACAATATGTTAAACAGCATAACATTGTTAAACCTTAGTACATTCACCCTGTGTATCAGAACCATATTAGCATGTTCTTCCATCAATGGTATGGATGACAGGGATGTGGCACAGGTATCATCATATGCATAGGGCGTGTTGTGGGTTTGCCAGAGGTCTAGGCTGAGCCATTTGGTTGACATCATATGTGTGGGTTAGGTGGTTCTTTATTAAATGGCCTGTGCAGGCATGGTGTGAGTAGGTATGGAGGTGCCCTAGCTGTGTTGGTGATGTGTGTGTGTATGTATGCACACATTTCTTTCATGTGGCTACCCTATACAGGAGTATGTTGGACAGCTGCAGGCAATAAATGGCAGGGTATACAGTTCACTGTGTCCAGCCACAGATACGGGAACTGTGCCTGCCAGGGGTTTCACAGGCACTAGCAGGCAAATGCCCAGATATAGTACTCTCTCCTGATGACAGTTGTCTGCTGGATCTGCGTTCTTGTTGGGAATGGCCAGGACCACGTGCACATGGCCTGTTTTGTGGTGGTGTGGAGAGCACCCCCCCCGGAGTGCTGGTGCTGGTACTGCCACTATGTGAGCAGCCGTGAGTTGTTGCATGTCCACGTAGACCTCCACCTATTGGAGTGGCTGACCTACATCCAAGTAACCGACACCCTTCTCCCACCACATGCTCTACCACAGACACCATAAGGTCGAGAATTCCCACCATTTCACCCAACAGTCTGTCCATGACCTCTGCAAAATAACGGTGGGCACCTGCAAGATCATGGATGTAGTCATATACAGCAGGAAGTGTAGCCCTCTGGAGCCTCAGACTATCTGTGGTGCAACATTCCGTACATACCTGTGCCTCTATGACAGCCCAAAACATGCTCCTGGTGACACCTGCTGTGGCACTTCTGCCAGGGGCATGATGGCCAGCAGCCCTCCTATGAGCACCGCTGTACATCTGCCTGTGTAGTACCTCACCAGTCATCTGGCTATGGCTGATGTGTACACACACTTGCCATAGTCACCACACTTTCCTGTCCCATGCCACTACCCGCCAACTGTCACTCATCTATGGCTACTGGTGATGGGGTATGTATGGGCACTGTGACTGTCTGTGGGGACGGGGTGGATAAAGGTGGGATGTCAACCAATGGCACAGATTCTGCCTGTGCCTTACTATGCCTATCATCATTGTCAGAGTCTATATGGACATTAACATCAGTTTGCCTGCAGGAGGGACCCTGACCCACCTCACCACCTGTGAGGGGCAGACAAGAAATGTAAATTAAGACCTGTACATTATGGTTTACTTCTACACACACACACGCACACACACACACACGCACACACACACACACACACACACACACACACACACACACACACACACGCACATACACACACACACACGCACACACACTTCCAGGTGAGTTGGCACAAAGATATTACACAGACCTCTCATTACCCAACAGTCAACATGCATGACATCTGGCACTCAACAGCATGCACTGCAGCCATACTCAATCCCTGTTACCAACATTATACATCTCTGTGATACATGAGTTGTGTTAGTTGGTGATGCCCCTTCCCCTGGAACACAATGCAGCCATGTACACAGTAATGCTGTGCACCTGTACAGCACAATGGCATGTACTGTGCACTATACCTCACAAGTGTACACACAATTGCTGAATGTGTATATGTGTGGCAGTTATGTTTGCTCTGTTGCTCACAGCCCCTATGTGTTTTCTGACACATACTTGGGATGATATGAGGACTGATGTCAATAATTAATGCCTGTCCTTTGATTTGCAGATCTCATCATTAGCAGTGCATGCATGTGCAATAAAATTCAGTTACACTGACAACTTTCAAAGCTTAATGTGGACATGAGGAGTGTACACACCCTTTTTGACATGCCAGCCTCTTCTATGATATACAATGGGGACACAATACTGCATTTAACATTATGCATACCTGATATGTGACATATGACCTGTGCGATCCAATGCAGTATCAAACAAATGTGTTAGTCGTGCAGATGCTGAATAAAATGCATACAATATGTGGTTTGAATAAGTGTGCACACCCTTAACACAATGGTTTGATGAAGCCCCTGTTAAGTGAACTACAGCAGTCACTATTCCTGAAATGGGTATATTAGCATGGCTCATCTTCACTTGCCATTATTTGGTCACTCTGCCCTACAAATGTCCCCCAACTCTGCCAGACTGCAAGGTCAGCTCATGTTCACAGCCCTTGGAGGTCACACAGTGGCTTCACTATTGCTGTAGAGTCAGGGTTATGTCTGGCACAATTCATAACCTTCACTGTGTTCAGATACAGTCATTCTTAGCAAGCTTTGGATGTATGCTTCAGTTCACTGTTGTGTTTCAAGCTGACACCCCTCCCCAGCCTCAGCCTTATTGCAGATGCTTGACAACTATGGGCCACACATGAGTGTTATTTTGCAGTGTTCCAAATTCCAAACATCATGTCTACTGAGCTTGCTCCAGCTAATGAACAGCAAACATAAAGGTGTACACTGGCACCAGCAAGCTAAATATTGGGGATGGTGGCCGAGGTGGAGTGAGGTGTTGCTTGTGAACCATGCGTATCTTTATGAATACTGTCTGTAGGTTTGAGCCTTGGTCTCCTGACACCATTACACATTGCAACACATCCTGTTAGGAGACTTGATACTATGCTTATGCTACCTGTAGAGAGCCCTGGATTATGTATCATGTGGGACAACTCTTCCTTCTGATTACCCTAACCCATAGGCCACATTTATGCAGAATCGAGGCAATTGCCGACATAGGCACTGCACAGGCAGTACTTGCTAGACATTCCTGCAAGTCCTTCAGTGTTGCTACATGTTTCTGGGCAGCATCCATGACCAGTTTGCAACATGTATTTTTATCTGTTTTGGATGAGCATCTGTTTATTTTCCACATCACTGTTGTCCCATACTTAATACACACATACATGACTGTCTGCACTGTTTGTCATGGTATATGCAATGGTGAGGTAAGGCTAATTTTCCCATTCCTGAGTGCTACCTTTCAGATATGGGATCCATTTAATGGTTTGTAAGATGTGTGCAAGCCACATCTGACTCTGTTGCAGGTGAGTGGGCAAATGTCATAGACATACTTCTTGGACAGCAGACCATTACTTGGTGTGACATTGAGGCCCTGCACTTGATGGAAGGTGTGTACTGAAGAAGAGTGAATGCTGTCAGTACATCACAAGCTGCTTCCACAATATGTTATTTGGAGTGTGTGCACATATATGCTTCCAGTGTTTGTTAAGGGCTGTATTCCCCATATTTGTTGCCCTAACATAAGATTCCATATTACGCATTCATTGATCATGTTAGGATCACATTACAGGTTGTAAAAAAAGGTGTGGAATGTGGTAATGAGGTTTGCCATTGTTTATATCAGGAACAGTTGCCATTGTAATAATGGTGTATACACTGTTATAGCCACTATATAAGGGTAATGTTTCAGACATGTCCTTACTGCAGGCCATTTGTCCCACCATTATGTTCATCTCTGTCCACACATCTTGCACTGACAGGTTGTTAGGTATATTGTAGGACTCTTACATACCCTTCAGATATGCCACCATGATGATCACTGTGATGCAGTGCAGTTAACACCAACAATAAGTGAACATGTACAGTATGCATTATGGGTATGTGTGTTAAATGTGTGCAAGGCAAATAGCATGGCCATAACATGGCTGGTGTATTGGTAAACCTGAACAAAACAACTCCATATTCACCAGCAACAGGCCGCTGCTTCACTTGTATACCAGAGGGACTTAAATAGTCATGTGAGAGAAGTAATGTCAGCAGCCACACCTGACAGTACAAACCCACAATACTAGAGATCATGCACATCTGTTCATTACTACACTCTATCTTATCTGCCATATGCATGTAGATACATTACAGATGACAATGGATAAGCAACAATGGTTTAGTAATGTACCCTGGGTACTTTACCTGCACGTTCCTCATCCATTGTGTAGGTGTCACCCACCTCCACAGTGCTGTGTTCAGCCTGCTGGCTTGCCTGGCAGGCGTGTACCCCAAGGCTGGCGAGGAACTCATCAGCATGTGTCAGTGTGGTTGGATGGCATAACCCCCACCTCTGGCTAGCTGGTCCCACTTAACTGCAGCAGCATGCTGACGGGCATGGCGGATCAGATCTCTGCACTGATGCTGCACCTGCTCATAATTTCAGTTGTGCAGGCCGACATTGTTTACCCTGTGGATGAGCTCATTCAACAGGGTGGTCCTCTCCTGCAGATCCTGGGTCCTGTAGCCGAATATCATGGCATGATGCATGATGAGGTATTGGATGATTGTGTCATTTTCAAGGTTTGTGAATGCGGGCAAATGTTCCCTGAGCATTGTGCCTGGAAGACATAAACAGGAAAAAAGGTCACAGGACCTCATAGGGTTGTCCATGTGCACATCAACAGTGTATATTACTTGCAAATAATCCAGACTATACCATAGCACTGTAAGCTATCATGGCTTTGACATCTTGCATTATACTCCTGGCCCTGACCTGTCCAGTTCCCCCAGTGTTGGACACTTAATGGCATAATCCACTATTCACCATTCATTTCTGTGTAGAGGGATGGCAGTGGGCATCTTCCATGTGGATGGTGTGTGGATGGTGGCATGTCTGTGTTTGACTGTAGTATTTGATGGAACTGGGTGACAAAACAGGGAAGTCAATTTTGATAAAGTATTAATATAGCTGCCATAACACAAGTATATGTGTAAGTGACTACAGATATCTGTCACAACTGTGAACATTGTCCAGAAGAACAATGTACAGTTGAATGTTACTATTTCAATATATCACATGCAGTTTAACACACACATCTGCAACAGTGCTTTACTATGCCCATACCCTATATAGGTATCCTAGATTTACAATGCAAACATGTATACTACTCATATTCACATGTAACATATGGATATGGGCAACATCACATTAACTGGCCTAGCAGTGGCACAGACATGACTGTTTGACAGCCATTCTAGTGGTTGCCATATGTGAGCTGTCCTTTCCCAGGGTGTGTCAGGCTCCTCAGCTGTGATACAACCTATCCACATGTTAGAGCATCACATGTGGACAAAGCCTAACATTAGGGGGAGTATACAGGGACAGATCATAGATATGCCTATTACAAACCTTTGAAGTTTGTAGCATGATACATTTCTCATTACCATGACTGTTCTGAAGGTGGTAGGGTCCGAAACTCATGTGTCTGTCATTACTTCATTACTTCCATCTCCCGCTATTTGCCAGACTAATATAGATGTTTGGAGGAACAGAACAGACACTATGATGGTTAAATCTTGACATTCTGTGAAGATCTGCACAGTTGACAGATATGGCCCACTGCAGACAGAGCCAGGTGCTATGTCCATAGCATTTGTTCACAGGACATCATTGCAGTAAGTATTGATGGCACATATACATCTTTCATAATCATCTATCATTATTACAGACTAAGTACTACATTCAGTTACATGTTTACACGTTTCACATACCTGGTTTATTTTCAGGTTCCTTCTGTTTACAAGTTGTCTTCTTGTTTCTTCTTTTTTTTAGGTTTTGTTTATGTGGTTTCTATTTTTTTGTTGTCTCTCTCTCTCTCTCTCTCTCTCTCTCTACTACTGGGATCAAGCTTGTTTGAATAGTTTGAAGCATGGCTATTGTAGGTGATGCTCATGTTCATGGGATGGCCTCTGCACCAATTGCTGTTCCCCACTTGCTAATTGCATGCAGGCAGCTGTGTAGTTCTTCCAATAGCCAATGTCTTAGCAACCCACTAATATAAATAACTACACCATGTGGGCATTGTCCCTTTTCCTTGCCTGTATAGAAGGCATCCTCCATGTGTGGGGGCAGCAGTGTTACAGATAGCAAGTAGGAATACCTCTTACAATAAGACTTGTGGACACAGGCCAACTACATATTTGTATAAGGTTCTAGACCTAGGGACATTGTGTGAGTATTGCTGTTATATACATTGAATACTGCTAAATTTACAGTGTTTGTGTGTTCATGCTAGTTTTGAATGGAATGCAGTCTGTCTGCATAGCTCTCAACCATGAGCCTATCCACATGAGGGCCAAAGGATTCCCCACACAGGTCTTGTCCCTGACATATCAGAGGCATTCTCTCCATTGATTGCTATCAGTACATGGCAACATCCATTTGTGTTTCTGACTTCATGTTCCTGAGTAAGGGTATGTTACAACCAATCCTGTAACACCAGCAGCATTCACAGTGTATAACAGCAATATTTGAAATATGGCCCTGTGTTTCAGCCTCTGTCCTCCACTTATATACCAGGCTTTGTCCAGATGTTATGCAGTAAGAGGTTGATAGGTATGGTCTACCATTATTTAGTGCTGACACTCCTGCTATCATTACAGTGATGTTGTGGTCCATATATATGAGGGCTACAGCTGGACAAAACATGTGTGACCCTGTACAGTCTGGAGGTCAGTGTATAGAAAACACTGTTATATACCCTTGTGAGCCTTGTAAGACATTTTAGGGGGGAAGGATATTAAATGTTTTTAACCTAGGCTGTTACAACATGTGAAGAATATCAGTAGTAAGAAACATAAAGGTATGTAGCTGTACATTTTCATACGTTTCACCATGGGAACAGTCGTGGGCTAGACCTTACTGTCTTGCACACAGATCTGTTTGTCAGTGTGATAATGATGTTTCAAGATAAGCGTTGTTATGTAACGGATACATTTACATTGTGACAACTGATACTTTCCCCCCTAGATGATTGACTGCAGAGTGTAACTAGAGGCTGCTGAACTACATCTCTTATTAAGTGTTGATTGATTCTTGTCTTCAAGGCAAGTGTGATTTTTACTGTTGTACTACTTGAAGGCTTTAGCCTAGACAGCAAAATATGCTATTTTTTTTCAGATTACTGTATATGTTTTCTTTGAGAATTGCATTAATCAGTTGTTATGTATTTCAAACACCTAAATGCTATAAGAAATGATATAAACAACTGAAATAGTACACAAATAAACATTTATATGTATGCAAAATGTGTAGTGTCATGTCCTTTGCATTGTGTGTGGGTATATGTTTCATGCAATAATTCTCATTTGTAAAAAAGAATCAGACACTGGCCATTTTAAAAGGTGGCAACTGTAGGAATAATGGGTATTTGATATTCTGTGCACCCTCTATATGTACTCTCTTTATATATATTTCTATAAGTATTTATATATATATATATATATATATATATATATATATATATATACGTGTGTGTGTGTGTGTGCATGTATCATTAGAATGTTTAGCGCTGTCACATTGTACATTCCCTATGGTACACTGACTGTTCTTAATGATATGTTAGAGAAATCATCCTGACATCTTGCATCTCAAATAGCTTAGGGGTAACTTGTTGTGGCTATATTGTGCAGGACCCTGAGTTCTAGACTTGCAAGGGGTATTTATTGTGTTGCAAGGTAGAATAGTTCAGCTGTGGAGGAAGGGATAATGGCAATAGTTACAAGAGGTCCCTATTTTGGGCTACTTCACCCCCATTTACAGTGCCTTTGGTCAGATACTTTGCAGTGAGAGGTTCAGAGTGTGGATTTGATGTCCGAATGCACTGCATACCTATATGTATACATATATATATATATATATATATATATATATATATATATATATATATATATATATTTATATATATATATATATATATATATATATGGATCTACCTGACAACATCGACAGTGCATAACACCGACAATGACATCATCAACACCACATAATCGACAGTTCACAAACACGACACCTCATATACTCAACACATCATAACAACAACCAACAAACAAAACAAATCCCCTGTCCAAAATCCACACACACAACACAAGCACACCAAAATCCTAACAAACAAACACTAAACTTTACATACACAGCTATCTACAACCCTAACTGAAACCCTAACCCTAAGGTCCGTCACTATCGCACACTCACCTAACCCGCTCCCTAACCCTAACTCTAACTCACTTAACCCGCCCCTAACCCATAAAATATCACTACTGCACCCTTACCTAACCCGCGCCCTAACCCTAACTCACTTAACCCACCTCTATCCCTACAGACCGTCAACATCGCACACTTACCTTACTCGCACCCTTACGTCCATCACTACCGCATACTTACACATCCTTTCCCCATCTCCGTGTTCTCCGCGTCGGTGTTTTCATCCGTCGGTCTTCTGACTTGTCGATCTTCTGGCGTCGGTGATTTCGTTGTCGGTCTTCTCATCTGTCGACGTTCTCAGGTAGACCCATATATATATATATATATATATATATATATATATATATATATATATATATATATATATATATATATAAATACATATATATATATATATATATGTGTGTGTGTGTGTGTGTGTGTGTGTATATATATATATATATATATATATATATATATATATAATATGTGTATATATCAATACATTTTCCCAACTGTTGAATGATTGTGCTGCATGATATATTTGAGAAAACATCACATATATTTATGGCTTAGTGTTAACTTGCTGTGGCTATGGTGTGTAGGGTCCTGGGTTAGTGACTTGCAATGGCTGATTCTTTTGTTGCTGGGCAGAACAAGGGCTGTTGGATACAGAGTGATTGAAGCACTTTTAAGCAGTTGTAAGTGGGTTTGCACAGCGGTAAGTAATGCTAACTTCCGGTTAAATATGCTTACAGACAGTTAGCCTGAAAAGTGCTTAATCTGTGTAGGCCTTGCCACACAAACAGGCTTAATCCCGCTTACTACTGCTTAAAAGTGATTACTCCCACTTACCCCCGTGCTAATTTCTTTAAAAGAAAAGAAAAAAGGGGTGATAGGAAAATGTTGAAAAAGGGGCCATGCAGAGGGAAAGACAATAGGGAAAGTAGCTAGGGATGTGCAGGATGGTTGTAGGAAAGGTCCATAACTGTCCATTTCTTCTACAGCAACAGCTGTGCATATATACTGAATTTGGTGGCATATTTGGACACTCAAACCCCTGAGAGAGGGATGAGGCAACAAAAATGTGTTGTGAAGCCAATTAGACCAGCTTACATGTGTCCAGTGGACACGTGCAAAATGGACAGCTATGTATGGGGCAAAATTCTTTTTTGGGAACAGATTGCCTTTTTTTTAAGGTGAGAGTGGAATGTTGGGGAAGGATAGTAGGTATATTTGGGGAGGCAGATTGGGTAGGAAGACAGACAAGACAGCATAGAGGGTCGATGTATGACACATGTGGGGGGTAAACACCTTGGATGGGGAGGGGGTTTGGAAATCGGAAGCTCATGAGCCCCCAAATGGAAACAGTGGGACTGAGGTCCCCACCCATGGGCAGTCACCACTGCACATTCATGGCCCTGAAGGAGACTGTACTGGGGGCTGAGCAGGAGGGACAGGCTGACCTTCTAATTGTGCCACATGGCCCTCAAGCTGGAATAGCAGATCTCCAAACTCCTTTCAAAGCTTGCTACCCACCAAATCCCAGACCTGGTTTCAGGTGACAGTATCCTGTCCATGTCCTCTTCCAGGGGGATG
The DNA here is from genome assembly GCF_019279795.1 of Protopterus annectens. Taxonomy (NCBI): domain Eukaryota; kingdom Metazoa; phylum Chordata; order Ceratodontiformes; family Protopteridae; genus Protopterus; species Protopterus annectens. Next base: position 35,025,406 of record NC_056742.1, on the reverse strand, counting down.
AGCCTCATCCCCTGAGGCAGTTCCACCTGAAGGTGGTGGAGGACCAGCATAAGAGGAGGCCCCGGGGTGGGTCCCAGATGTGTTGGGTCCCGGTGCCATGGCCAGATGATGTGGGAGAGATGGGTCCACTGGGACCAGCCTTCCCAAACATGCTATGGTGCTACAGTTTTGGAACATATGTGGTTAGTAATAGTCAGCACAATCAAGGATTAGATATAATAGCATGCATAGATATTCCCATTAACCCAAAAGAACAGATTTTGCACAGTTGCGTAGCAAACAACACATGCATATATGAAACCACAGTGGCCATTACAATGGCATGCAGGTTACAGTGATAGCAACAGGCCACCAATGACAGTATTTCAACATGGAACATTAATAGAAACACATTTCAGTATTTGTTGAACAATAGAACATATGTCTCAACAGTAAGTTTTGTGTAAAACATACCCATTGATTTGTGCAGTTAGATTATTGTTGCAGATATGGTGGGGGGGAGGGAGAGATGTCAATTAACAACTTGTATATCCTTGCAGTACTCACAACTTTAATGATCATTGCTCTAATCATTACTCTACAGGTATTATTACAATATCCTGTGGCCTTGGTTTGGGCAGTGGTATGTTTGTACACAGTGTATCCTTCAACTGTCTTATAGCTACATTCTACTTTTCTTACCTGGTAGACCTGTGGAGGAATGTTTGTTAACACTACCTGACTGTTTCTACACATATTCCCAGATTCCTAGTTAAAATTCTTCTCATACATCTCAACCTCTTAATGCAAAAAATCTGTACAAAGCTTGACAAAATGGGGGTACAAATTGGGACATATTTTAAATATTGCTCATAAACTTTTAGAACATTGCTAGAGTAATACAATTTGTTTTAATATACATTTTCTGAAGGATTTGAAGTCTGAAACTCAAATGTATGTCATTATTTAGTGACTACAATCCTGAGGTCATCCCAGTGATTTGCCAGGAAAATAGAGGAATAGGCCAAATATATGAGGCAAAAATCTGGACATCCTGTAGAAATCTGTACAGTTGAGAGGTATGATTATGCATTCAGCTTTCTACCACTCCCTGGATTCGAACCATGGCTGTGTGTACTAAAAATACAACAATTTGTGTTTCATCACAGTGAGCTATTTAAAAAAGTGCTGTCTCTTCCTTCAGTGTTTTCTATCTAAGTCTCTCTTGGTTCTACAATCTGACCTTGTAATTAAAACATTCTTATACAGACATTTTTAGCCTTATTTTTATGTAGCAAGGTGTAAGAAACAGTTGTCACAACAGTACTATTCACATATCAGATCTTGGTGAATGCAACATGTGAGGCCATACAATTCCAGAGTAAACACAACCAGTCCAGGATTTAGAACTTTATTGCCAGGCAGTTACAGTTTTATTTAAATATGACCTATATGGGACTATTACTGTCATATTGTCTGGTTTATTCAATATAAACCATACACATTTTTATAGTGCCAGGTGACATTTTACTCCTTTATATTTATTTGGTATGACTACTACAAGCAGGATTGTTACTCACTGACCTCACAATGCAGCCTTTGCAACCTGCTGGTATGGGCTTCCTGGTTCACAGCCCACTCAACTGCAGCTGTAATGAAAATAGAGAAACATTTATGCATATCTATTCATCACATACACAGGCTGGACTTTGGTAAACAATTATTGCTATGAATACTTACACACTGCCGGGACATCTCCCCTTTCTTTTGCTTCTTGGACCCACTTTTCCAAGAGCTCCCTCTTCCTCCGTTACAAGTCGGCATAGTGGTGCCAGTCCTGCTCACCAGTCTGAGGGATACCAGTGGCACTGGTGAGATCATGGGCGAGACTTTCCCAGACTTCTGCTGTATATTGGGAGCCCTAGTACTGATCCTGCAGCAGTCTCATGTCATGTTTTTTTTTACCAGGAGTCCTACCATGACCTTGGACTCCTGTATACCCAGCGCTGCACCTGGAAGTGCATGCCCTCTCCAGCACCTTCCATACTGCCTACAGCTGAGAGCTACAACCATTTATGAGCTGTATTCCCACTTGCAGAGTTTAAATACGGCTGATTTCCCACCCTTTGCCATAATTGGATGGTTTTGAAAATGCTGAGCTAAGCTAAGCTATGGGCAAACCTGCTTAGCTAAAGTTGGCAGTACTTAAAGGGGCAGGTTAATCATTCCTTACCAATGGGAAAAATCCACTTAGCTGGGCAATTCATTGCTAAATATTCATATGTACAAAATGCTAACACCCGTTCAACATAGCTGTGCAGTGCTTAACATTGCTTATGTTTTATTATATTGGTCTACCACCTGTATGGGATTGATTCATCATTCATTACATAATATAAATTTTTTTACCTTCCCTGATATCCCCCAATGTGCTGTGATTAATTTATTCTTGTGTGACTATACTGCATGAGGCACATGTGTTTACAGCATGGTTTCACTACTTTATTACACTGGCACCTTACATATGGGCCTAATACACTGCTCTGCTTGAGAAAAATCAGTTACTTCTTACATAAATATAAAAACAATTAAAATTATAGTGTTTATACATACAAAATGGAAACGGCTTTGATGAGGCTTGAACCGTAAATGATTGCATACAAGGCATATGCTTTAACCACTCCACTCTTGCACTTATGCTTATGTTGGATGTCTATTGCTTTTTAACTTATCCCGCTGTTTCAGCTGGCTAAGTGTAGCTAAGCAACAGGCACACCCACGCAGCTACGCTTAAACTTTATTGCATATATAAAAAAATGTATTTGTTGTGCTTTTTTATTTGTACCCTGCAGAATATCCATGCTAATGCTGCACCTGTTATTCTATCAACTTTCTGCTTTGTAGGGACAATTGTCCCTTATGGCTTTGTCCACATTCCTTACTGTAACAAGTTGTGAGGTGTGCGCTATGTGCTTATGCTAAATGTGTTATTCTATCAACTTTTGGCTTGGATTGTCCCTTATGGCTTTGTCCAGATTTCTTACCCTGACAAGTTGGGGGTGTTACGAGTGTTTCACTCATTTTAAATTGCGAACTGCAATTCTGGGGTGCAGGAGGCATGTGTATTGTGAGAGCTCTGCTCTCAGACACCCCCCTGTGCTTGCACATGGAACCATGTTTCTTTTACATCATGGCAGTGCACCTTCATACATATGCATGGTGCACTGCTGTGCTGAACAGGAATGGTCCATGCCATGCAGGAATAACTTATTCCTGCATGACTGCTTGCTGAATCTGGGGTAAATGCCTTGCATTTTAATAATATATATTTTGCACTGCCTTCTTTAAAGCCTCCAGGAACTGTAAAGAGGGTCTCATTGTCAGATAATACAGTCTGCATTATTTGGAGTGATGATCACAACCATCTGATTTTTAGCCTCCATTATGTAGTCATTATTGTGTATTATTGTGATACAGGGCCGGATTCACAAAGGCTTGCATGGAGTCTAAGAGCAGTGTAAGCCGGCAGACAGCCAATATCTCTGCTGAGTGATCTAGCAACAGCCGGCAGGGGCGTGCATGAGAGCTCCTAAAACTACTCTTGCACGGACAGTGTCATGTTATGCAAATTACCTCATTTGCTGCTGAAAGCTATGCAAATGAGGTAAGTTTGCGATCCAGGAAACACTAACCTGTCTGTGGAAGAGTAGAGTTATTTGCAGAAATGTACTCACTCCGTTGGTAACGGAGTACTGTTCTGCAAATAGCAAAATGGAGCTATGACAGCTCCAAATAAAGGATGCACCCAGTTGTGGAAGCATGCCAATGGCCATATATAAGGCCATTGGCATTTTGATCGGTTGAAAATTAATAAAAATCAATTTTTTTCCCCAATCTCCGATATTTAAGCGTAGCGCAGCACCGCGCAAACGTGCGGTGCTTTAAAAACCAGAAAAAATGCCAAAAATAGGCATTCATATTAAAAATATTCTTCTGCCATGCAGGTGAATGGCAGGCTGAAGACAACATGGCTACTGAGTAGTGGTTGCTAAGGGGGGAAGCTCAGTTCGAGAGATGTAACCAAGCATTAGTAGGAAATCCTATGCAAATGAGGATAAGGATAGTGAATCCCAATTTTCCCTGGCATGTGAGCCATGTCCCTGGAGTGTAAGTATAGGAGTAGGGGAGTACTAGAGTAGAAGATAGGTGACATCATGAGGGGGTATGTATGAAAAACTGTAAGCTCATTGGAGCAGAGTGGCTTGTGTTTGCTGTGAGTTACTCAGGATTGGAAGAGGCGTGTCTACAGTTGTTTTAACTGAAACCCAGAAACCGAAGGTGTACGCCGTGGATATCACTAAAATTTCTTGTAAACGTGCTTACACTGTGTGCACGAGTGTGTGTGCCTGTAAACCCGTCTAAGCCTGTGTGCGAGTGTGCACCCGAGTAAGTCTGTGTAAGGCTGTCCAAGCCTGTGTGCATGGATTTGCACCTGCCTAAGCCTGTGTGCACGCGTGTGCACTCATGTTTGCGCTTGTTTGCATGTTGCTGCCCCCTATGGAAACAGAAAGGGAAAAGGAAGGAAGGAAAAGAAGTAGTAGGAAGTTAACCAAGGAGAACTAGCAGAGCTGCCAGGTGAAATCAATCAATCAGCCAATTACACAGGCAGTACACTAGCCCAGCCCAGCACTTAAAACTCTGAAAACAACATCCCCCCATGTTTTCCTCAGAAACACTGCAACACTGCAGTATACAAAGAGAAGTGAAAACTTAAAAAGCTTAACTGAGACATAAAAATGTTAGGGGCTGCCATTGCTATTATAAGGCAACCTGTGCAAGATGCTGAGGGTGGTGCCATTGCAAATGCTGCTGAGCAACCCACAGTGAGGAGACGGAGAAGAGTGTACAGACCCTGGGTAACCTACCAGGGGCTACATGAGCTGGAAATAGTGGAGCGCTATAGAGTGGACAGAGATCTCCTGCAGCAAATTGTTGAGCTGTGCAGGCCACGCCTCACACACAGAACCAACAGAGGGGAACCCATCCCAGTGGAAACCAAGGTCTGTGTTGGCCTAAGAATACTAGCAACAGGTACCTTCCAGAGACCAACTGGTAATATGATGGGGATTTCATAGGCATCAGCATCCAGGGTACTGCACCAGTTCCTGAATGCCATGTCAACACATGTCGGTGATCATGTATATTTCCCCAATTCCCATGAGGCATTGGCCAGCAATATGCGTCTCTTCCAGCAAATAGCAGAATACCCTGAGTTAGTGGGTGCAATTGACTGCATGCACATAAACATCAAAGCACCAGCCGGTGAGCGGGGTAGGGCCCACATCAACTGCAAGGGCTTCCCCTCCATCAACTGCCAGGTCATGTGCGATGCCCAGGGCATAATACTGAATGTGTTGCTGGCTGCCCTGGAAGCTACCACTTTTCCCATATCTGGCATCTGATGCAGCTGTACCAGACATTTGCCAGTGGGGAGATCCCTGACGGTCACCTAGTGGGGAATGCTGGATATGCACTGGAGCCGTGGCTGATGACACCCATCAGATATGCACACACATCTGAACAAGAACACCATAATGAGGCACACGCACAAACACAAAATGTAATAGAGCATGTGTTTGGGATGCTCAAGTCATGGTTCCAGTGCTTGGACACATCTGGTGGACCCTTGTAGCACTCACCAACTACATGTACCCAAATTGTCATGGTTTGTGCCATGCTACACAATATGATCCTGCGAAAACAGCTGTGGCAGGAACAGCATGGGGTAGGGCCAAACAGCCCCCCACCATTGCCAAGGCCATCACAGGCACAGCGTGACTCGGAGGAGGAACAACTTGAGCCTGTCCCAGTAGGCAGAAGGAGGCGTGCCCAGTATGCCTTGGCCTTGGCAAAGAGGCAACGCATTGCACATACACTGGCTCAGTAGGAACCCTGGAAATTATACCTCTCTCTGACTCGCACATAAAATAAAAGGGATGCCTAACTTGACACTACCTGTTTTCAAACATGTATAGGGAGTGTACCATGTGCATCCGACATAGGCAGCCCTGCAACACCACCTGAGGCATGATTGCCATGTTTTAAGCAATATACAGCAGTGCTAAGCAGCTTTTACCACTATTTTGTATATGTAAACAAAATTGCCCGCGCTAACTAGCTCAATGTCGGGCAACATTGAGCAATGTTGGGCAAGGTTGGGCAAAGTTGAGCAAAGTCAGGTAAACATGCTCATATTTGCAGTACTGTTCCTTAAGCAGTCTGGTCTGCCCAGCATGAAAATAAAAAGCAGTAACAGGGCTCGGATACAGGATACTGTGCACTATAGTCACACTACTGAACCACTAAGCCATGACAGCATTACACTGGCGCAGACACAGCAGGACAATTGTACACTAATGCAAACACAAAGAAAAGCTGTATCATGACCCTAAAGAGGTATATGGGTAACCTCCCCCACAGGCCTATGCAGACAGAGAACAGCAGGCCAGGTGGTGTGATGTGGGTTGGGTAGGCTATGAAGTCACAATTTAATATACGTGACATTGGATGCTAAGACCCATAGTACAGTAGTATGCCTCAAGCCAGTACGACAGGCAAAAGTACAAACTGAAATGGTGTACCTTACATAGCAGTGCAGGCCTAGCAAATGTGTATAAGTTTCAGGTGAACCCCTCATCCTATGTACACCCACAGTAACAATCAGGTGTGCCCCCGGGTAGAAATGTACAAAGAATAGCTGTCCCCCCTGTATGTAGAAATGTTGACAAGTCTATGCAAAGTGTCTCATGGAAGCCCTGCAGGCACAGCATGATCCCTGTTGAGTTATGACACAAAGGTGCGCCCTGCAGTAAAAATACAACTTCATTGTCCACACACATATAGTAAAAATGTGAATACCGGGCATGCTCACACACTTCAACAAATGTAGTGGATTTCATTCAGCAACACACTGAAAGGTCATACTGGGCATGCTCACACACTTCAATAAATGAAGCAAATGTCAGGCAACAACATACTGAAAGGTCATACTGGGCATGCTCACATACTTAGGCTATGTCTGAGTACAGCAGTGGGCCACACATATCTGGCAGTTGCGTGTTTCACCCCAGGAACCTGTCACTATTCACCAATCCTGCCTTGTGCACACAGTTATATGAAAACAGACTCATATAATATATTGGAACCCTGTCATAATCAAACTATGTACCACAAGTACTTAAGTTGTTCACAGAAAGTGAAAAAGCAAAGAAGATCAATAAACCTGCAGTCAGTATTATCAACAAACAATGTGCACTCCAAATATTATCCAATACATGTTCTGGCAAAAAAATCTGTGAAGGCGTCCATAGAGAACCATGACGCTTCCTTCTGCTATGTCATAAATAGCAATGTACACTCATATATGTCCTGAGTCAGTGCAAACTGTAAACGACTAACATTGCCAACATCCTGTCAGACAGGCCCATACATACATATCACCCTCTCACTGACAAAAGGCCCTATCATCATACCTGGAGACTGTGAAAGCACAGATATTACATATAGAATGGGTAAACAGCTCCCTCCCAACCTGAAAACACGGCATCTATGGGATTACATTGTTTTCCTAGCTGTGTCCTAAGTGAACTCCAGAACAAACAGAGCCTGCACCTGAACAGTCTGTTGAGACTCACCCTCTGTACAGCATATGAAACTGTTGAATGTGTTACAGCAACGTGTGACACACTCCCTAAGTGTTGGTGCACAACAGAACATGAGAACTATTGTCTTATAAGCCTATTAAGCCTGTTCTGCAAGGCCATGGAGTCCATCATGATGGAACTCATAAAGAGAGCTATTGGGAGCCTACAAACACCCAACCCTACCAATTACGGTTTGGTCATGGGCAGATCATGGGTCCCAAACCTGCTAGACTGTTTACAAGGCAGTCACCCAGGACATACATCAATGAAATGAACTACACACGTCCCACATAGACCTTGAAAAGCCCTTTGTCAACATCCCAGACACATGTCGTACCCACCAAATCAACAACCTGTGCATAAATATGTCTGTCATCTGATGGATTGCCAAATAGGGCACAGATAGGTCACACAAGGTAAGAATTGTGGTCTCATGTACAAGCTGGTAACAACTGCCATCCCCCATGGCTCAGTTCTGGGACCCCTCCTGTCTGGTGTATGCTTTTCAGAAATACAGTCAAACACACAAGGGTTATGTTTAGCAAAGTTTGTGGCTGACTGCCAAAATGTTGTCATAATCGATGTTTGGGACAACAGAGACATCTTTAAAAAGGATCTCAGTCAGACAGATGTGGTGTCAAAAGTATGTCCTCGAGTTACAGTCATACAAATACCACATAGGTGCCAACACCCTAAATATGGAGGTGATAATAAGGGATCTATGGACAAATGTGGATAGTCATCTGTACTTCCAGAAACACATTCACAAAGTGGTCAGGAAATCATGCTATGTGTTTGCACAAACTGCCAAGGACTTTGCATGTAGGTCAAATGAGGTTCCCTATACTCATCAGTCATCAGACCCGTCAGAAAGTACCACAACACACCTGCAATGAATCTGACTAGGCATCTTCAGCAGCTGGAAAGACCAATGAAGTACCTCAACAGGAGGATTACTGGCCTCAAACAGTTGCCCCATGCAACAAGACTGAATTTAACTCAATCTGTGCTCTGTTGCATACTGTCTACATAGGAGATCCCTGGCCAACAGACAGGTCCATGTCATGGCAACACTCAGATCTGCTCTGAGTTATAGCTCAATGGCACTAAATGTACAGATCCAACTGATATTGCCAACATCCTGGCAGATAGGATCAGTGGTAACCTTACTCCCCTCTCACCCATGAAAGAGCACATCTCTATAATGGAAGACTGCAAAGTTGCTGTCATCACAGCTGCACAGGTAAATAATAATCTCCAAAGCCAGTATCACAGCATCCATGGGACCAGATAACTTCCCAGGCTGTGTTCTACACAAACTACAGAACGAACAGGCACCACACAGATGTACCATGTTCAGTCATAACCTCACCTCAGGCTTTGTGCCTGCTGAATGGTGCACAGCAATGGTTATCCCACTACACAAGGGTGGCGACACCATGGACCACAGGAACTAGAGCATCATTAGCCTGATGAACCTGCTCAGCAAGGCCATGGAATGGATCATCATACAACTTATAAAAAAAGACATTGGTAATCTCCAAACTCTCGACCACAACGATGTTGGGTTTGTAAAATGAAGATCATGTCTCCTAAACCTGATAGATGACATTGAAGCAGTCACCAGAACTGTAGACAAGGGTAAGGTGTTTCGCACAGCCTATGTATATCTTGCCATGGCTTTCAACACCATCCCACACTCTGAAATTATAGATAAACCCACTAAACTAGGTATAAATTGCTATGTCACAAGATGGGTTGCCAACTGGCTTACTGACAGAACACACACTGTGAAAGTAGCAGACTCCAAGTATGACTTTGGACTAGTGATGTATGCAGTACCACAGGGCCCAGTCCTGGGTCCTGTCCTGTTTTGTATCTACTTCCCTGAAGTAAACTTTAACATGGACGGTCTGTGGCTAATGAAGTTTCCAGATGACTGAAAACTAGGAGCCATAATTGTAAATACTAAAAATGTGGACATCCTACAAAAGGGCCTCACTGAGACAGATGGCTGGTGTCAAAGCCATGGGCACAAGCTCAATGCCAAAAAGTGCATTGTCATCCCCTTTTGTAAAAACTCTGTAGCCATGAACTATAAGATAGGCGGTAGTATACTTAACACTGAATGTGTGATAAGATACCTTGGGTCACAGGTGGACAGTGGACACACCTGTGATAATCACATCCCCACAGTAGTCAGGAAATCCTTCTATGTGGCACACCTCATCACAAAAGGTGTCTCATGCAGAATAGAAGAGGACATTGTTCCCCTCTACTCATCACTCACTAGATCCATAATGGAGTACAACGCCCCTTTTGCTATGTACCTCACAAGACATGTACAACAACTGGAAAGCCTGCAGCAATACCTCACAAAGAGCATTATCAGCCTGACATGTACAACAACTGGAAAGCCTGCAGCAATACCTCACAAAGAGCATTATCAGCCTGAAATACATGCCATACATAGACCATCTCAAAATGCTCCAGCTGAACTCTCTCACATATCGCCTGCTCAGAGGTGATCCCTGCCTAACATACAAACCTATGTCAAACACAGAGCTGTTGGACATACTCCATGTAAAACACTCACAATTCCTCTGATCTTTGGACCCAAAATCACGAGTGAAATACAAAAGGAAAGGGTGCATCCATTTACCTTATGGATACCCACACCTTCAGGTTAGTGGCACAGCATGAGGCCTTGGAGACCATGCAAGTGCAAATAACATTGGGCAAAGCTGCTTATCAGATTGTAGCCTGCTACAGATCACCTACCTTGTCTCAGGAACCTCACTCAGTATTCCTGAGAACAGTGGAAAATATAAAGGTCCTATCAAACACCATTATATGAGGAGATTACAACTACCCAAACATTGAGTGGGAGAATTACTTGTGTACAACCTCCTTTGCCCAATGTTTCCTAGAGTTTAAAAACTCAAATGCCCTGGTCACCATGCCCACTAGAGGTGACAACATACTGGACCTGATCATCACCAACATGGGGTACCAGTGTTCCACGACAGAGATAAACCCCTCGCTGGTAATATCAGATCATAAAGTAGTCACACTGGAAATCCACATCACCCCCCAGTCAAGGAAACCACTGTGAAGACATTTACAAAAGCAAACTGCACACTTTCCAAGACCAAAGTGGAAAGTTCCAAAGCCCCCATGCTATAGGATAATGCTATACAATCTGCCAAATCATTTACAAGTGCATTCTATGAGCATCTACAGGGATGCAGGGATCGAGACATACCAAATAAAACCAAGATGCACTCCCCCAAAAACAAGAAACAAATCTGGTGGTCGTCACCCATAAAAAAGCTATACAACAGAAGGAGGAAACAAACACATGATAGAGCAAACTTCACAAAAGGAAAGGCATCACTGATCATTATTAGGAAGACACAATGATCACTCATAAAATAATCCAAGGCCAGTTTCTAAAGACAAATTGCCAAGGAATGTAAGAATAACAACCACAAATCCTTCATTAGCTATACCAAACATTTAGGTGGCAACTTCCAAATATGCTGTCATCTAATGACAAATGGCAAGAAATACACTAAACCAACTTACATTGCCCACATCCTGGGGGAAAGGTTCAGTGCAAACTCCACTGCCATCACCCCCAAAAGGGCCTGTGTCCATTCCAGAAGAATGCAGGGCCCCAGACTTCATGGACATGCAGGTAAAGACAGCCCAAAGCTAGGAACACAGCATCAATGGGACAGGATGGTGTTCCAGGCTGCATCTTACACCAGCCCTAAAAGGAACTACACCCTCACCTACATTCACTGTCCAGACTCAACCTTACCACAGGCTATGTACCCAAAGAATGGCATACACCAACAGTCATCCAGCTCCACAAAGGGGGTGCTACAACAGAACCTGGAAACCATTGCCTTATAGGTCTACTCAGCCTGGTCTGCAAAGCTATGGAGCAAATTATCATGGAACCCATAAACAGAGACATTAGGGACCTGCAGACACTGGACTCTACCCAACATGGCTTTGATAAAGGCAGATCCTGCCTCCTAAACCTAGTTGACTCATTTGAAACAGTTACCAAGGACATAGATGGAGGTGAAAGTAGTCCACACAGCCCACCTGGACTTCACTAAGGACTTTCAACACCATTCCCCATTCTGTCATCATGGACAAGCTTACCAGCTTGAACATTAACAGCTATGTCACAGGATGGGTGGGCAACTGGCTCACAGATCAAACACACATGTTCAGAGTTGCGGGTGCCATGTCCGACTATAAACCAGTCACAAATGGCATCCCACAGGTCTTGGTCCTGGGACACCACCAGTTCAGTAGATACTGTTCAGAGGTACAGGCAAGCACAGGAGGAGTATGCCTGAACAGGTTTGCAGATGACTGCTAACTGTGGTCCATAATCGACTCTACGGCTGACACAAACATCCTCCAGAAGGGTCTTACAAAGACAGATACCTGGTGTCAAAACAATGCCCTCAAGCAGAATGCCAATGCCATAGTCATCCCCTTTGGATAAAACAAAGTGCACACAAATTACCACATAGGTGGTAATCCAGTATGCACGGAGAAAGTAATCATGGCCCTGGGGACCCATGGAGATAGTAAACTCTCCTTTGATGATCACATGGCCAAAGTGTTTAGAAATTACTTCTATGTAGCCCACCTAATGTAACCCACTTTGTCTAGTCTGATGATGTCACCATCCTACAAATATACCTGTGGAAAGAGAAACTCACAGTAATGTGTATAGCACATTGTGTAAATGTGTAATCCTCTAGTAGCATAAAGTAGTTAGGTAGAGGTTTAAATCCTGTACTTGACAACTGTGTGTTTGTGTGTGATCTCCTTAGAAAGGAGCAACATTTTTGGAGACTAGTAAAACACCTTAAAAGTGGTATACTTATTTTTGTCAAGTCTGATTATGTCACCATCCTCCAAATATGCATGTGTAAAGAAAAGCCTCCAGTAATGTGTCTAGCGTGTCATGTTAATGCGTACTCCTCTGGTATCGTTAGATAGGGGTTTGAATCCTGCACTTGATAAGTGTGTTTGATCTCTTTGTCAAGTCTGATGATGTCACCATCCTCCAAATATACCTGTGTAAAGGAAAACCTCCAGTAATGTATATAGTGCATCATGTTAATGCGTACTCCTCTAGTATCATAAAGTAGTTAGGTAGGGGTTTGAATCCTGCACTTGACATCTGTGTGTGTTTGCGTGTGATTTCTTTGGAGAGGAGCAACCTTTTTGGAGATTAGTAAAATACCTTAAAAGTGGTATACTTATGTCTGTCAAGTCTGATGATGTCACCATCCTACAAATATACCTGTGGAAAAAAAAACTTCCAGTAATGTGTATAGCACGTCGTGGTAATGTGTATTGATCTGTTATCATACAGTAGTTAGGTAGGGGTTTGAATCCTGCACTTGGTGAGTGTGTGTGTGCTCTATGTGTGTGACACTGTTGGTCAATGTGTTGTAGGTTTTGCTTTTACTACTGTATGACATATCAGTATGACAACAGTATGTGCTTTGCACATGTCAGGTAGCTGTGTGGCAAATACATATACGTACATGTGACCTCAATTATTTCATAGGTGGGAACCCTGCTTTCTCCATGAACACATCTGTCATCTTTTCCAGAGTGTGCTGCCGCTTTCCAGACCTTAGGTCATATCTGTATGCTTGTGACAAGCCCAGCCACTGCAGCGATCCCTGGCCTAGGTCATCCGTGTCACACACACTCATTACGGTTTCTGTTGAATAGTGTGAGTGAGGGCTTATGGCTGAGGTATATTTCAGACCCGGTCAAACACAGCAAAGTCTGTCAATGATGGCTATTCATTATAAGTGCAGAACAACCTTTGTGGATATGCATGCAGACCCCTTATTGCTTATGTGATCCACCGAGGGATTTCAAAATACCTTTGGAACTGTGATTACCAAAGGAGAGATGAAGTAACACTTGGCTGTATGTACACATCGGTACCTGTTCAACATGTTGGTGGCTACTACCTATGTGGTACTGTGGGGATACTATGTTTTGTAAAGGTGGATGACTATGCTTTAGTTGGCTTATAGCTTTACAGCATGGGTTTGACAACAGGTATCTGTCTGTATGATACCCTTGTGGAGGATGTGTGTGCCATCTGGAGAATGCATTATAGGCCACAGTATACATTTCCAGACGTGGATGGACATATCCCTACTGTGACTGCTTGTACCTAAGAGAGCTATATGCCAAAGAGGAGTGGTCTCAGGAATGGGTGCAGGTGAATACCACTGGTTACTGGCATAGTATAGTACCTGAAGGATTCAAATGTTACTGTGTGTCCTGCATCTGTGTGTCAGTTGTCAAGACATCATCTAACGATTGTTTATGGTCAGGCTGTTGAGGATATGTATACTACCAGAATGCAAAACAATGACAGATAGTAACAGTATCACCCACAGCACAGTGTCAAACCATGTCATACACACATGTGTACTCAAGTTCCACAATGTGTGTAGTACAATGCATACTGGCCACCAATAGGAACTATGGAGTGTTACTGTGTAATACAGGGCATGTCACCCTGCCCATCTGTCCACTATGCACTTACACTTACATGAAGACAGTGCACCTCCATCATGTTCACAAATGTACACATGCAAATCTGTGCTACACACATCCCACAAGTACTGTCCACTCTCTAACACATGCTGCCAATACTACACACATCAGTCAAGTGGCACGTGGGTGGGAAATACACTATTGGAACTAACACTGGTGTAAACAATACTACATTGACAATCATAGCTTTAATGCATCATGCCTGCTCAGCTACACCTTCAAGGATATCATTACACTTTACTGCTGACAACATGCTAACATTGCTATACTGCTATAAAGTCACCCTGTGCATCAGCACCATGGTAGCCTGTTCCTGCATCAATGTTACAGATGACAGGAGATGGCACAGGTTTCATCATATGCACAGGGTGTGTTGTTGGTTTGCCAGAGCCCTACATTGAGCCATACAATCAACATGTATGTGTGTGTGTGTGTGTGTGTGTGTGTGTGTGTGTGTGTGTGTGTGTGTGAGGGCCAAGAGTACTGCTATGGGCCAATGTTGATGTAATGTGTGCGGTTATGTGTTTGCCCTAGGTGTCTGGTTTCTGTGTGTGTCTGTCTGCATGCACACAGTTCCACCATGTGGCTGCCATATACGGGGATTTGTGGGACAGCCACAGACTGTACCTGTTAGGCTTTACAGATCACTGTCTCTGGCCATGGATATGGTACCTGTGCCTGACAGGTTTGCTACTGACAGTATCAGGTACTAAGCCAGACTGGGTACTATCCTCAGAGATGGACAGATGTACACTGGACCCAGGTCCCTGCTGGGACTGTCCAGAACCATGTGCACGTGGTCTTCTAGGATGGTCTATGGACAGCCCAACCCAACATTGCTGGGGCTGGTACTGGCACTACTGGAGTGGCTGTGACTTGAGGGACATCCGCGGTGACTGCCAGCTGCTGATGTTGCTGGCTTATGTCCACATCAACGTCTCAACCATCCCGCACTGTCCTGACACATGGACATGACATTGCGGAGGACATCTAATGTCTCACCCCAATGTCTATCAGTGACCTCAGTGTAATTATGGATGGCACCTGCTAGATCACAGATACTGTCAATTACAGCGGTGTTATGTGCCCTCTGTGCCCTTAGACTCTGTCTGGTGTACCGTTCCATACATGCCTGTGCCTCCATGACAGCCTGGAACATGCGTGAGTTTGTAAGACCTGTGACACGTCTGCCAGGGGGATGATGAGCAGCAGTGCTCCAACGAGAACCCCTGGACATCTGCCTATGCTTAGGCAACTTTCATTAATATTGTTTTTACATCTACTAAAAACCTCTTTATCTAATTTTACTTTCAAACATTTTCTATGTATATATACTGTGTTACTGTTAACTGATGAGTTACTTTACTATGTATTTTTGTTTCTTTCACTTGGTATTGCCCTTTTAAGTGTATTGTCTTATTTTATTGAAAGGAAGTGATGTAATGTACCAACTGCTACTTAGGTTCAAAAAGGTTTTGGCGCCCTTTTTGAACTTCTCTGATGAAGCTTCTCTCTTTTGGAGTAGCGAAAACGCTTGTTGTCTTTCCACAATAAATTTGCGTTAAGGAATATTACTTTGTGCTTTGGGCTTTGCTTTGACCAGGACCTCTTGTTGTACACAGTACACATCTCACATATGCATGATCTACCAATAGAGGTAACAGTAGTCTACAGATATGCCATGTTACCTGCATGCTCCATGTCAACTTGCTGGCTGGCTCCGGCCTCCATGATGATACATGTTCACTGTTGTTGTTGTTGTTGGCCAGGAGCCACCAGGCTCAGGAGCAGCTCCTCCACTCTGGTGAAGGGGGGGATGGATGGCTACCCCACCACCTGTGGCAAGCTGTTGTCTACGGACATCAGACGCATGCTGCCGGACATGTCTAAGTAAATCACTGCAGTGATGGCGTACCTGCTCATAGGTCCGGTTATGCATGCCTATGTCATTTACCCTACGGGCAACATCTTGCCACAGTGCAGTCCACTCATACTGGTCCTGGCTGGTTCTTCAGAACAGCAGGGTATAGTGCTGAAACAGGCTGGTTGTTATCACTTCATCCTCTGCTAGGCTATAGGTAGGGTTGCGATGGTAAGCCATGACCCTGGAAGACAATGAAACAATATGTGTGAGCAAGTCATGTGGCACACTTATTCTATAGTACAGATATCACTGAACTGACATATATAGCAACCTATTGGCTGTCAGAGGATACACACTTTCAATACCACATATCAGTGCTCAACCCACAACTGCCTGACAGTGCCTGGCATGCTCTATATATCAAACCATGTTCTGCACAGCAACAAAGAGAAACCAGTATGTAAGACTATGCAACAGTACATGGCACACTGTATGTGACACAATGCACCACCTAGACACAGGAGGTATATATCAAGCTAATGCATAAAGAAATATGTCATCCATTGCAATGATTGTAAAGTCCAGTTACAGTATTACCAGTATACCACACTAGTTGTTGACGGCAAACCCCTGCCTAACATATGTGCACATTCGTTAATATAGGTGGCATACTGCTGTACTAGACTATACATGTTGCTAGATACGCACTTATATCCTGTGACACACATATGACCGAGGGCATGTTACAGGCATACCCAAACACACATCAGACATACATACAAGACACAAAGGTATGGCAACCCAGATGAGTTTTACCTGTGTATCTTACAGTACTGTGTGTCAGTACTTACAAAACCTTATGCCTGAGGTATGTAATCTGTGAGGACTAAAGGGAACACACAAAACAGTGGTTACAAGCAATGTGGACATACACCATACTGTGCTGTTTAGGCCTACAGCTTCAGGTAGTACTACAGTTCATACAGGATTTGGATTCACCAGCAGTACCAATCAATAAGCATACATGTACTGCTTTAGCCTACAATGGCACACCCCAGTCGATACCAAGGGACTACGTCAGACCGTATGCCATACAGCTTTTTCTGCCTAGCAATAGCTTACACATCTTTTGCTGGGATCAGAGCTAGGACACAAAATACCATGACAGAAACAGTTTCCCACTAAGCTATCACACATATACAGAACTTTGACACATTCACCAACAAATTCAACATCACACTCAGTCAACCTCACACAGCAATTATTGCAACAAGCACATGTGGGTGTGTATCGGTTAATAGGTAGGTAATGGGCTATTGGCCCTAGGGCCTATAGAAGCCTAGCCATATGCTACC
This sequence comes from Protopterus annectens, assembly GCF_019279795.1. NCBI lineage: Eukaryota > Metazoa > Chordata > Ceratodontiformes > Protopteridae > Protopterus > Protopterus annectens. The sequence continues at coordinate 35,007,878 of NC_056742.1, read as the reverse complement.
CTGGCCTTTGACACACATGTAATTTAATTTCATGTGCCCCTGTCAAGCAGAGCCACAGAGGTGATTCCCGGGGTGTATTTCCTATCTCCCATCAAATCATCAGGATTATTCATGACGACTGCTAATGAGGAGCTTTGTTTGCTATTGATAGGTGGTTTGTTCCAGAGTATGGGATGTCTCTGAGATAGGAATCTATCCCTCCAGCATGTTCTGTTTATTGAGGTGACAAGGTTAGGTCCCTAGAGCGTGTAGCTCATAAGGGATTGTGATCTGTTTACGTGGAGCATGTCCAACAGCTCTGGGTTTGACATAGCTTAGTATGTTAGGCAGAGGTCATGTCTGGGTAGGCGGTATGCGACACAGTCTAGCTGTGGTTTTGTGGGATGGTCTGCACAAGGCATCTGTTTGAGGCTGGTATTACTCTTTGTGTGGTATGTCTGTGGTCTTTCCAGTTGCTGTAGATGTCTTGTGAGGTACATAACAAATGGGGCATTGTACTCTATAATGGGTTGTATGAGTGATGAGTAGAGGGGAACACTGGCCTATATTTCCCTGGATGACACACCTTATGTGATGAGGTGTGCCATGTAGACTGATTACATGACTAGTGTGGCACTGTGATTATCACAGGGGAGACTACTGTCCACCTGTGTCTCATGGTCTCTTATCACACTTTCGGTGTTAAGTAGACTACCACCTATGTCGTAGTTCATGGGTACAGAGTTTTTGCCAGAAGGGATGCCAATGCAGTTTCAACATTGAGCTTGAGTCCATGGCTGTGCCACCAGGCATCTGTCACAGTAACTATGACCCCATCTCTCTCTCTCTCTACATATATATATATATATATATATATATATATATATATATACACACATACATATAAACATACATTGGTGTACATATAGATATACATATGGGCACATATACAGCCCACCTTTCATGGTGGGAATATCAATTATGCGAAGGTTGTGAGGTATACAGTTATGTAATAATATTGCACAGTCTTGTGCGGAATGCATTGAAAGTGTTCTCAGCCCATGTAGCGTTAGCAGGCCTCACTGGCTGCAACACTGCACACCTGACAAATCATACCCACAGTGTTTAACCACCACATGTCATATACCAGCACTGTATGCTGTCTTGTTTGCCACACACTACAACCTACATAGAAATATGCACATAACAGCCTTCAACAACATATATATGTCCACTCTTCACAAACAGTTGCAGTATGTCCCTTGCTCTATGCACATCTACATATGCTAATATATCTGACACAGAAAGATCTCTCCGTATGTGTGTGCCATACACACAAGGACCACACTGTTGTAAGTCCGTGGACCTCACTGCTGGCCTGTTGGGTCTTGCTGCAACATGAACAGGTGTCACATGTGAGCACACAGTAATATTAGAGGGTGTGTATATATAGCTGCAAATGCTAGATTAGCATACTAGCCTGGTAAAGCAGTTGCCAGTGCTAAGCTACACATTAATATGACTATCATGCATTTGTTACTCTGTCACATCCATGTTTATATAGCTGTATGAGCTACTCCCCCAAACAGCCATTGTACGCATTACTGTACAGAACAGAGATAACATGGATCAGATGTTTGACATTTATTGCTGAGCTATGTATGTCACAGTTATATCCCACTGCACAGAGCTACACACTGATTTGTCCATGGCAGTAGTTATGCAGGGCATCTGTGCATAGATACGTACTGCTGCCACATATGGATGATTCAAACTATGTAGAGTACTCTTCAAAAACATCTACTACATGCCAGTAAATACATATCTGTTACATACCTTCCTTTGTATGTGTTTGTAAATTTCAGTTCCGTGTCTCTTTTATTTTTTTTTGGGTTTAATTTTATATATTTATTTTTTGTTTGTTTAGTTATTTATTTTTTCTGTTGCTGTTGCTGTTGATGTGGATGTCGGTGTCTGTCTGTCTGTATGTATGTCTGTCTCTTTCTGTCTCTCTCTCTCTCTCTTTCTCACTCTCTCCGTACCAGCAATGGAATAATTGCATGTGTGGACAGCAAGTACAGCCTGCTTTTATAGGTATCTGCACATGTGCATGTGATGGCCTCTGCACAAATTGGTGGCCACCATTTGGTAATTGCATGCAGCCTGCTGTGTGGTGATTGCAGTACTCACTGTCATAGCAACCTAATGCTATACATTGCTAAGTCAGGTAGGCGTAGCCCTTTCAGCTTTCCAAAGTGGGGCCCATGCTTGTTTGCTGTGGACACCGTTGTGTAAGTCAGAAGGTTGGTATACTTCTTATATCTGAAGCTAGGTGTGTAGCCAGTGATATGAATGTTGTACTCAGACCTGAATGTTGCCACTTCCAGTACACAGTTGTCAGTGTAGAATTGTACTCACCCCTACAAATGCTAACACAAGATACGTGGGAGTATGTAGTTTCTTTTCTACTTATACAATTAACTGCCATACATAAGTAGTTATTGAGATTTATTCATTTGGCACATGTACTGTTTGTGAACTGCTATACTGTGAATATTAATGTACTCATTTCTGCACAGTTTCTGCTTTTTTATTGTTGACATTAGCACAGGATGCTCAAAAAAACTAAACAATTCCAGTACTGAGTATGCCTACCTGCATCCTTGGTGGACCCTGAACACACAGGTATTTCATACATTTGGGTGGGGATTGTCCTGCTATCATACTGTGTGGGGGTTGTAAAGTGCTGTTGTAACATTATTTACTGCTAGAATGGCTGGTTCTGTTATCACAGTCATGTAATGCAATTCCACAACAACTGCTGGTAAAGTTCCACAGAACAGGTTTTGTGTTATGGCATTCCTATCTTTCCTTTACATTCACTCATTCTGATGCATGATATATCTATTTCAGCAACAACCTGCTGTATATCTGCTGTGGCTTAGTGGTACTTCATGCAGTCTAGTGTGTCCGGCGTTCGAGACTGACAGAGGTGTTTTGTTTTGCTGCTGAGCAGAGCAAGGGCCCTCACATGCAGGGTGACTAAGGCACTTTTAAGCAGTTGTAAGCGGGTTTGCATGGGTTTGCGTGAAGCTTAGCAATACTTAGTTAAGCGCACATAAGCGCACACTCGCGCAAACCCACTAACTACTGCTTAAAGGTGCTTACTCCCGCTAACCCTCGCGCTCATTTCTTTGAAAGAAAAGAAAATGGGGAGATAGGAATGTGGTGAAAAAGGGGCACAAAGAGGGAAAGAGAGTGGGGAAAACAGCTTGGGATGTGCAGGATGGGTGTAGGGAAGGTCCATAGCTGCCCATTTCTTTAACAGCAACAGCTGTGCATATGCTAGAAATTTGGAGGGAAATATGAAACCTTCCACCGCTGAGAGAGGGGTGAGGACAACAAAGTATGTTGTACTGCCAATTAAATACCAGTTTATGTGTCCAGCGGACATGTGTGCAAAATGGGCAGCTATGTATGGGGTGTGATTTTTTTTTTTTTGGGAGCAGATTACCCTTTTTTTTTTTTCATGTGAGAGTGGAATGTGTGGTAGGGGAAGTGGGTATATATGGGGAGGTAGGTTGGGGAGGTAAACAGACAAGACAAACAAGATGCATACAGGGGTGGAATATGACATATGTGGTGGGTGAACACCATTGACGGGGAAGGATGTTTGGAAATCGCAAGGCCATGAGCCCAAAGATGGCAACAGTGGAACTGAGATCCCTATCCATGGGCAGTCACCACTGCACCTTCACAGACCAGAGGGTGCCTGTGCTGGGGGCTGCGTAGGAGGGGCAAGCTCATCCGTGAGTTGCTCCACATGTGCCTCAAGCTGGCGTAGAGGATCAGCGACTGAATGCTTGATCTCCCTACGCACCACAACCCGGACCGTTCAGAGGGTGATAGGTGGCCCTCCTCTGGCCATGGTTGCACGGGGGGATGAGCCCCATCCCCTGCAGCACTTCCAACCAAAGGTGGCACAGGACCAATGGAGGAGGAGGTCCTGGGCTGGGCACCGGACCTGCTGGTGCCAGGTGCCATTGCCAGCTGAGGGGGGACAGGTGGGTTTGCTGGGACCGGCCTTCCCATACCTTCTAGGTTTAGGAGGATTTAGTGACAATATGGGTTGTTAACAGCCAACAGCATTCCAAATTAGTTGTAACAGCATGCAGTAGTATTCCCATTAACTCAACACACCAGAGTTCCAACAGTTGAACAGCAAGCATAACACATGCATATATAGAACAACAGTGGACATTTCAACAGCAAGCAGGATTGATTGGTGGCAACAGGCCACCAGGATTGTGGTATTTGAACAGGGCACATGCATCAAAGTAAATGCAGATATTTTTGAACCAATAGGACATATGTCCCAGCAAATGTTTTGAGATTAGACATACCCATTGACGTGTGGAATTGCATTGTTTATACACATACAGTAGGGTGTAAAAAGATACCACCATTAACAACTTATATGTACTTATAGTTTACACTATATTCCTATTGACTGCAGGTATATATCCCTTACATGTATTATTGCACTTGGCAGTGTCCGTTACATTGTGAAATGGGTTTTGCTAGTTCTTTATATACCTGAACTGTATCTGACATACAGATTTGTTACTGCTACGTATTTATATATATTTATTTATATTTATATATCTAGATATCTGGATGTGCTCAGGTGACATTATCAATTATATTTTAACAGCCCCCTACATTTCTAGCAGCACACTGATATTTCTGGTGGAACACAATAACAAGCTACTCATGTGCCAGATTAACCTATACATGCTGGCCATTAACCAACTGTTGAGACTGTATATATGCTTAACAGCTACTGGCATTCCCTTCTTCCACTTTATATGGACCTACCCAAGTGTGGGTTGACAGCACTTAATACAACAGTAATATTTCTATAATGCTAGAGTATAACAGCATGTCGAAGAAAGTGACATGGACACACTCCAGGAATTATACATTTATTAATTACATTACACACTTTTATAGAGGCTGTCTCATTGATTTGATATTACAGTGCATGCAGAAGACTTATTCAAGATGTATTATGCCTTTATTAATGGGTTACAACACTCTTTTTCAGGCTCTCTCACTTATTTTATATAACAATACATGCAAAATAATTACTAACCTGCCTGGTGGCCCAGCCTTAGCAGCCTATCTGCATAGACTTGCTGATTCGCAACAAAGACACCCGCAGGTGTGAGGTAAATGAAGTGAGATTGAGACATATACCTATCTATAACATCGACTACAATAGCAATTCTTGCATACTTCATTCCATGGTTACCTATTCAGTAGTGGGGCATTTTCCATCCCACGGGCCTCCTCTATCCACTGGTTCAGTTGGTCCTGCTTCCATCTCTTCAGGTCTGAGTAGTGGTGTCTGACCTGCTCACCAGTCTGAGGAACACCTGTGGCACTGGTGAGATCATGTGCTAGACAGTTCCAGGCTTATGCTTTGTATTCAGTGCCTTGGAACTGGCCCTGCAGGAGTCTGTAATCATGATTATGGACGAGGAGCCAAACAATCACTTTTGACTCCTCAATGCCCCACCGTTGTGCTCGAAAGCGAGAACCCTCTCCAACACCAGTCATGCTGCCTGTAGATGGGAGTTACAACCAGTTACGGCAAGTATTCCCACCTATGGGGCTTAAATATGCCCCATTTCCTGCATTTATTTGTGATTGGCTGGTTTTGAAAATCTCAGCTGAAAGCACACCTGCTTAGCACTGGGTAAACTTTCATTAATATGTATGTGTGTGTTGAAAGTGCATGCATATCAAAAGCTGTCATGGCTTATTGGTTCAGTGCTTTGATTATGGTGCACAGTATCCCGGGTTCATTAGCAAGTCAGAGGTTTATTCCTCTGTGCCAACTACCAGGGTAAAATTTTTTTTTAACCAAATACAAAAATTCTTTATGCTCTAATCTTGCAGAAAAGACTGTGGCCAGGATTCACTAATCCTCCGTGTAAGACTAAATAAGTCTTACACGGAAGCTGCAGCCTCAGAGGAAGACATCAGCACACTATGTATATTCATGAGGGCGCGCTGACTCAACTTTAAGGCTAACACAGAACGTGCACGAGTGCAGGGGGCCTGTCATTGCTTTTTATTTTACTACTGGCCAGACCGGCTAGGAGGTGTGACTGTGTTTAGCTGACTTTGCTCAACTTTGCCCAGTGTTGCTCTACATTGCTCTATAGTGCTCTACGTTGCTCGATGTTGCCCAACGTTGCGCACAGCGCAAACATGTTTTGTTTGAGCTAGTTGGTGTGATGCGCAGCTCCACGCAAAGCCATTGCACTAGTTAAAGCAGTGCTAAGCTATGAGCAATTATACTTAAATGTGCTTAATACTGATAAACTTTGCTTAGCAGTGCTTCACATTACTTAAGATACGTTACTTATGCATTCACCAGTATGCATAACCATTTCGCCTTCTTATGTATATATAAAATATCGTTCACTACTACATAGGCCATTACAATGCTTTCTACTAATATTTAAAAGATAAAAGTCAGGAATTATTTTTCTATACAGATTTCCTACAGAAAATAGAAAGGGGAGTGGTGGGATTCGAACTGGGAATGCCTCCTCTTTGTGTGAAGGCTCTACCACTATGCTATTGCTATTTGGCTTAATTTGCATATAAGTTTCTTATTATCCTCTTCGATCTCTAAACTGCTAACTGCAGCTAAGCAATGGGCAAACCTGTGCAAACACACACAAATACGGGCAGTTATATTGGGAATAATAAAAATAAAAAAGGAAAGTTTTATATTTTATAATTGTACAGGGGTTTAGAATGTGGGGGAGTGTAGTGTTGGGTATGTACACATTTGAGCGGACTCGCTCATTTCAGTTGACATTTGCAGATTGAGGGACTTGCAGGGGTGTGGATTTTTGGACTGCTTGGCAGTCTGACACGCCCTCTGCACTCGTGCATGCTCCATATTAGCCTTAGAGTTGAGTCAGCGCGCCCTCATGAATATGCATAGCATGCTGACGTCTTCTTCTTAGGCTGCGGTTTCCGTGTAAGACTTATTTAGTCTTGCACGGAGGATTAGTGAATCCCGGCCACAGTCTTTTCTGCAAGATTAGAGCATAAAGAATTTTTGTATTTGGTTAAAAAATAACTTTTACCCTGGTAGTTGGCACAGAGGAATAAACCTCTGACTTGCTAATGAGCTGATTCTTGTGTCAAAGATACATGTTTTAATCATTCCACCTTCATTTGCCTATTTTGTGACATTAAACAAGCCATAGAACCAGGGAGTACTTCAGAACAATTTTGGAAATTGGGCTAGTCTCTTTATTGGTCTTCTGGACTGCATTCCTAGTAACTATGAACCTACTGTTGTTGTTTCATAGCTATTCCCTGTTGCATACCTGATCTAGTTCGGGAAGTTTTATGGCAATATCATCAGCACACCATTTTTTCAGCACAATGTAGGAAATTTATCTTCAAAGCAGCAGGCACTCCATTAGCAGTTGACACACTGAAATGCAAAGTTGTTAGTCAACAACATCTGCAATAGCAATTGCTCTCTTTAATATTGAGTTATTTAGATGACGTTTGCTTCTGTAGTGATTGTGCATATTTATACAACTTCATGCAGTTTATCCAAAGCTACCAATAAAGTGCATGCAATTTATTTCAACATAGCCATAAGATGTGTACACAGTCAAAAATGGCAATAACTGCTGGTGGGGGTGGAGAGCTACCTGTGGATGAAAGTATCTTATGCTCTTGTCATCTGGTTATTTTTAAACAGTTTTTAATCTGGCTTTGCAGAAGTACTATGCATATGTATATATAAATTAAGTTGGAATACTTTGCCTAATATGTGTTTGTGTGAAGCTAATTTTTATTATGTGACTTTCAGCATTATTATTGTTATTAATTTTTTGACACAGACATCTGAGAAGGATGTAGTCAACAATGCAACAATAATTACTGGGTTTGGGCATGTCTGTAGATAGAAATGACTAACCCTGCTGAGTTCATAAAGTTAAAAACTCATTGGTCTGTCTTTGCATGATTAGTGTGTATTTGTGTAAAGTAAGTTGAGATAATTTACTGTGGCCATTTTTTTATCACAATTAGAGAAGTGATGCATACACAGTCAATAATGTGAACATAATTGTTGAATACAGATATTGGTGGATTGCAATGGCAGCACTGTTAGTGGCCTTTTATGGGTGAAATGTTCTGATTTGGGTACTTTTATCATTAATGGTTCATCCATTCTGTTTCACTGCTGGTATAGTGTTCCTGACTAAAAATTGAAAATGCACACTAATAAATGTTAGTATATTAAACAAGAAATATTACTTAAAACAATCAATATATTCAGAAGGCCTATGTTTTGGAAACAGTCTTGCGCTCAAGTTACACTTAAACCAGCACTGGCAGTAGCCCCCTTAGCTCCACCCTAGGTATGGTCCTGCAGTATTTCTCTACCAGAAGAAGTCTTGGAGAAAAGAGACTTTGAGTTTGTTGTTGTGTGCATTATTGCTAAAAGGCTTTTTATTTGCTTCAGTATTGTTTAAGCTATAAGGTGCACTTCAGACAACCCAAAAAAAATCTCTGGTGACACTTTAAATGAGTGCTGTTACCTGAGTAGGTCAGTGAACTCGAATGTCTTCTCTAGTCAAAATAAACTACTGAGTTACTTCTTTACTTTTCTGCTTTTTGATACATTTTTGTTACTTTTTAAGACAAAGTTAGACAGTATTGTGTTCAGGTGAATTAAAGACAGGTTTTATTAAAAAAATAACGTGATCCTGCTGCTTTGAAATTCCATGTCATATTCTAACTATATGCCCATTTCTAGATAGATATATATTTAAGGTATTGATATTACTAATTCTGTTAAACTCAGCTGAAAAAAAGTTGGGATTGTATCTATTAGCTCTTTCTTAGTTAACCAACCCATGAAGTCCCCTTTTACAATTATGTTGTACGTAGTGCCCTGTCTCATCTGCATTTTTCTTTATATTAGATTTTTCTGGTGTAGTAAGTCACATTATACTACTGTGGTGGTGGTGCTGCGGTAGCGTTGTTGCCTCACAGTAAAACTTCCTGTTTGATTCTCAGCTAGAGCATCTTCTGTGTGGAGACATGTGTGAATGGGCATACCTTCATTGAAGGTTGTGCATCAGAGTGGCACCTCAGCACATAAAAATCTACTGCCAATCATTAGCGGACCGGAGTTCCGCTGTGGTGACCCCTAACTGGGAAAAGCCGAAAGACACAAGTAAGTCACATTATACTGTCATGACAGTGTATTGATTTGAGTAAAGGAAGGATATTTTGTTTCAAGCTTAGTTTCAGAAGCATTTGATACTGTAAGGGTATAGTTTTAATTTACTGTTTTATTTTTTTTTGTTTTTTTGTTTTTTTTTTTTGGTATGCCTTGGTCACAGTGGTTTTATTCTCAGCTCAGTCATAAGCAGCATCTCCCCCAACTTGCAGTTCTTGAATTCTCACTTTAATTCAGTGAGATACACATTTTAGAAGACATCATACATTCATTAGACCCAAAACAGACTTTGCACGTAAGGCAGGTGCACCAGGGCAAGAAAATATGTAAAGTAAAAAACAGAGGCCAACACCTAAAGAGTGATAACTGGTTTAATGCAACTGGTAACAAATCAGACCAGTTTCGGCAGTCTTTGCCTTCATCAGTGATTAATACATCTCAAAAATTATTTCATTTTATACATCCAGCTTCATTGTCAATCAAGCATTTAAAGGGACAGTAATTAAATAACTAAATACATTCCTAAGGAGTGTATCAAGAATATAACAAAAATATATATTCAAAAAATATATCACCCAAAAATTACAAATGGTCATTAAGACCTGGGAAAAATAATGCCCATAACTTAACTATTCAGCTTTTCTCTTTGTCATTTAATATACTGTACCACCCTAGTTTGTATGATCTGTTTGCCCATATTTTGTCAGTAATTACTCCACAATAAAGGCAACAACATAATAGACAAAAAGCTGTCTGGTACAGAAAAAACAACTGGTACCTCGGCTTGGACAATAACAGAATGAATTTAATACGAAACTCCACACAATTGCAGGTACAACTCCACAAAAGTCAAGTTAAGCGCTTTCATCTGACACGCAGACTTCATCAGAACAAGAATACTCAGTATTACATTCTATATACACAAAAATTGGTGCCAAAAAGCCATGACAAATAGCGCACTTAAAGAAACACACTTATTTCATACATAAGTCATATACATTCTAATATGGTTGAATAAAAACATATTAGTATTTGTATTAAAAACATCTGTGTTACACTATACTTATCACTTCTATTATGATTTATACTAAATAATTAATTAATTAATTAATTAAAGGCTCTAAATAAAATCTAGTGTATTACTTTCAATAAAACTGTTATGACATAATTAAATATGGTTTTAAACTTATTGAATCATTGATACCTGGATATGTAGTGGCATCAGAAAAAATCTGCCACCTACTTTCCTTCATGCCCAACAATGCTTTAATATTTCCACCATATGGTGAAATCCGCACTTTGTCAATGATTACAGATTTGAAATGGTGTGTGTCCCCTCTATGTAGTATGTGCCGATATAGGGTGTTCTTTTTATCCTTGGTCCTAATGCAATATGTATGATCGTAAATACATTGTTTAAACTGTCTCTCGGTCTTACCTATGTAGAATGCTTTGCATTCTACACAGGTAGCCAAGTAAATCACGAACTTTGTATTGCAATTGCCACCTCTACTATGTAAATATGTTCTATTTAAATTGTCCAACTTGCATCCTTCCACCTCATTAATAAATTGACATTGATTGCAAGCTCCGCATTTTTTAGTTCGTGAAATTCCCCTTTTCTTATCATTGCTATTAGATTCTAATAACTTCTTAATGTTAAATCCAGTCTTATATACTATCTTGGGGTGTATACCTAATATCTGTATAATGTTGTCATCCCTGATGACCTGATTCCATTGTTCTCTTATAATAGCTTCTATATTGTATACCACCTGTGAGTACATCAATACACAAACCATATGACCCGGTTCATCTTTGAAATTCATTTTTTGAGATGTATTCATACTACCGAAATTCCCTAATAGGGCCACATACTTTTTGCCCCACTCACTAGTGACATACTCAACTACATCATTCAAAAGAGTTTCAGGATACCCCCTGACCACAAACAATGATTTGATAAATTCGATTTCTTTTGACATGATTCCTCTGGTTGATGACATGCGGGTAGCCCTAATGCACTGCCCTTTAAAAACATTTTTAAACATATGTGGGGGATGATTACTGCTAAACTCCAGATAATCGTTAGAAAAAGTCTCTTTCCTATATATACAGGATATAAATCCATCATCCCCATGACAGATGTAAGTATCCAAAAACGCAATGCCTCTAGTATTTATAAAATGAGTACATTTGAGAAAATCAGTTGTACTATTAATGTAACTAATAAATTCAGAAATCTTGTCAACAGGCCCTTTCCATAATACAAAAAGATCGTCTAAAAATCTAGTATAGTGTTGAATATACTGAAAAAATTCAGATTTAAACAAGTATTCTGACTCCCATTCGAGCATCACCAAATTGGCAAAAATGGGAGCACATGAGTCTCCCATTGCCACACCCTTAGTTTGCCTAAAAAACTCATTTTCAAAATGGATATAATTGTGGTCTAATACCAGCCCCATCATGTCGGTGATGAGCCAAATTTTGTCCCAATCAAGACTGGAGTATTTTCTTAAACTGCTACTAAAATACTCGAGCCCCAAATCCCTTGGAATACATGAGAAAAGGTCAACTACATCAATTGTGATGTAAATAAGATTACTATTCCATAATTGGTATGTTAATTGCCCTAAAAACTTCCATGAGTCTTTGATAAGGTGTGGGATTTTGTTGTACACAGGCTTGACCCATTTGTCGATTGCAACACCCAACGGGAAAGTTTTTGATTTGCTCCCTGATATTATAGGTCTAAAAGGAGGTTGTGTTAAGTTTTTGTGGACTTTAGGAATTCCAACAATCATAGCCAATAAAGGAAACTCCACCTTCAAAAATTGATAGATCTCAGTCGTAACCCTGTTGTCTAACAAATATTCTTCTAATGCTAGATCAATATGCTTGCAACCAATATTGATCTCATTAAGTAAGATTTTGTCATAATTTCCTGATTGATAAAGGATTTTATATATTTCATTGATATAATCCATTTTATTAAATAACACAATAACCTTTGTCAGGCTTCATTATTCTAACCTCTTTATTGTTCACAAATTTTTTTAAACAATTGTATTCGTCCTCAGTTTGATTGTCACACAGCCCTGTTTTAATACTATGGTCAATCCTATTCATTTTGTTGAACCTATAAATATTACATACCATTTTCTCAAAATTTGCCACTTTCAAATTGCTTTGGGGTATATATGTACTTTTCTTTTTGAGCTCTATAGGTACCAAGTGGGTACTGTCTGCATTATTTTGTCTAAACTGAATGGCTAAATTTAACCTCCTACAGTACAATTTCACTTCTAAAATGGTATCCACTAAATTAAATCCCACAGTCGGAATAAATTTCATGCCTTTTGAAAACACCCTAAAGAATTCATCAGATATGTCTAAGTTAGTATAATTGAACACATTTAATCCATTTTTGGTGTAAATAATGTTACCTCGGCTACTCCCCTGTGTTTCATTTAAACCAGCTTCTTGTTCTAGAACATGGTCAGCCCCCCCCCCCCCCCCCCGTACACAGATATGTTCATCTCCCAACAAAATGGAATTTTCAGTACTAAAATCAAATTGTTCATTCATGAACATTCTAGTGGTGGTGTCCATTTCACAATTGTAATTTTATCCTATCTATCTCAATCTCCTGTTCCTTGATGCAAATGTACTTTTTGGTGGGGGATAAAACCTGTCCCCCTGAAAATTCATATCCCTTTCCACATTTCTGTATTCATATCTACAATCCCTATTATCATCCTCATTCAACTGTTGTTTAGGCCAAATGTATGCCCTATTGTTAGCATATTGTTCAACATCTCGGACTATCTTTCTATTTTTCCTTTCATATATCAATGCCACTTTACGATCAGCTCCAGAAAACTGCGTGTCATATAAGTCATTCCATTGACTAAACATTTCATTGTTCACAATATCACCATTTAACTTGTCCACTTCTTGTATTAATCGGGACAATTTTTCGTCATTTTTCTTTACCAACAATCTAACGTAACTAAATCCAAAGCTGTCGAACAATTTGTTAAACTCTACTACAGTGTCATGATTCAAGTCCAACCCCATCGGTACTTTAAAAAATCTAATACCTTTGGGTACAACTTGTAATGCTATACATTTACTAAAATAAGCATTTTCAATCTTAATATTTTTAATGGCTGTTAATTTTTTACCCAAAGTGTAAATCATATCCTTGATTGCTGTTTTTTTACCACTTAAATATTGTCCATTATTGTAACCCACATCATTATTGTCATGTTTATCAAAATCATATCATTTAAAAAACAGTCCAAAAAGCCAGACATAACTTCACCGTTTGATTTGTCCATACCCATGATTTTATGTTTGTTGGATGCATTGTTATGCCTTCCTTTATTAATATTAGGACTAGAATATAAGTCAGTACCTTTAACATTGTCGCCTTGCATCATAACTGCAGTTGAATAAGTTTTAACGGGCTGCAAACGTTTAGGACGAGCCCCAAGCCGCTCTTCCTCATCTCGCACATGAAAAAGGCTAAAGTCGAATGTAAAATCATCCTTGGATGGATGACTTATATTCAGTTCCTTATCATGACTCAAACAGCGTTCATGTGGTGTTGAAATACCAACATCTGCATGATTACCTTGCCCATTCGGTATTTCCATCTGGGTACTAACGTTAACACAAGTCGTTACCATCTCCCTACTGGCTCTGGAAACGTCCCCTCCAGCTAGTTTGCAAGATTGCTTGTCTCTTGTATTGACGTCACCATTGGGATGTGATAGGATAATGTTGCGCCCCACCAGTTCGCACTAACGGGACACTTCCTCCTTTAAAGCTGTAATCTCCAACCGGATGTTAGCAATTTCCTCTTTGTCCGATACAGCCTGTACAACAGTATTTTAGTAGCAGTTTAAGAAAATACTCCAGTCTTGATTGGGACAAAATTTGCCTCATCACCGACATGATGGGGCTGGTATTAGACCACAATTATATCCATTTTGAAAATGAGTTTTTTAGGCAAACTAAGGGTGTGGCAATGGGAGCCTCATGTGTTCCCATTTTTGCCAATTTGGTGATGCTCGAATGGGAGTCAGAATACTTGTTTAAATCTGAATTTTTTCAGTATATTCAATACTATACTAGATTTTTAGACAATCTTTTTGTATTATGGAAAGGGCTTGTTGACAAGATTTTTGAATTTATTAGTTACATTAATAGTACAACTGATTTTCTCAAATTTACTCATTCTACAAATACTAGAGGCATTGCGTTTTTGGATACTTACATCTGTCATGGGGATGATGGATTTATATCCTGTATGTATAGGAAAGAGACTTTTTCTAATGATTATCTGGAGTTTAGCAGTAACCGTCCCCCACATATGTTTAAAAATATTTTTAAAGGGCAGTGCATTAGGGCTGCACGCATGTCATCAACCAGAGGAATCATGTCAAAAGAAATGGAATTTATCAAATCATTGTTTGTGGTCAGGGGGTATCCTGAAACTCTTTTAAATGATGTAGTTGAGTATGTCACTAGTGAGTGGGGCAAAAAGTATGTGCCCCTATTATGGAATTTTGGTAGTATGAATACATCTCAAAAAATGAATTTCAAAGATGAACCGGGTCATATGGTTTGTGTATTGATATACTCACAGGTGGTATACAATATAGAAGCTATTATAAGAGAACAATGGAATCAGGTCATCAGGGATGATGAAATTATACAGATATTAGGTATACACCCCAAGATAGTATATAAGACTGGATTTAACATTAAGTAGTTATTAGAATCTAATAGCAATGATAAGAAAAGGGGAATTTCACAAACTAAAAAATGCGGAGCTTGCAATCAATGTCAATTTATTAATGAGGTGGAAGGATGCAAGTTGGACAATTTAAATAGAACATATTTACATAGTAGAGGTGGCAATTGCAATACAAAGTTCGTGATTTACTTGGCTACCATAGGTAAGACCGAGAGACAGTTTAAACGACGTATTTACGATCATACATATTGCATTAGGACCAAGGATAAAAAGAACGCCCTATATCGGCACATACTACATAGAGGGGACACACACCATTTCAAATTTGCAATCATTGACAAAGTTGGGATTTCACCATATGGTGGAAATATTAAAGCTTTGTTGGGCATGAAGGAAAGTAGGTGGCAGATTTTTTCTGATGCCACTACATATCCAGGTATCAATGATTCAATAAGTATAAAACCATATTTAATTATGTCATAACAGTTTTATTGAAAGTAATACACTAGAATTTATTTAGAGCATTTAATTAATTAATTATTTATTTAGTATAAATCATAATAGATGTGATAAGTATAGTGTAACACAGATGTTTTTAATACAAATACTAATATGTTTTTATTCAACCATATTAGAATGTATATAACTTATGTATGAAATAAGTGTGTTTCTTTAAGTGCGCTATTTGTCATGGCTTTTTGGCGCCAATTTTTGTATATATGGAATGTAATACTGAGTATTCTTGTTCTGATGAAGTCTGCGTGTCAGATGAAAGCACTTAACTTGACTTTTGTGGAGTTGTACCTGCAATTGTGTGGAGTTTTGTATTAAATTCATTCTGTTATTGTCCAAGCCGAAGTACCAGTTGCTTTTTCTGTACCAGACAGCTTTTTGTCTATTATTTTGTCAATAATGCAAAAGTGAAAGGTGGCTGTTTTATGAACACATACATGTCTGTACAATGCATTAGTTATACATCTGTTCTTAATGTCACTTAAGTGCTCAGACATCCTTATTCTTGAATATTGTTCCTTTTGTAAATACATGCTAAAATTCAAGGAGTTTTCTAGTATGAACACCAAACTGGTGTACAGTATAAAACATTTTGCCAATTGTGGAATGGACTGGGTGGTCTATTTGGCCACCTGCTCCTGTTCCTCATTTTGTGTTGTGCAGACCTGCAGGCCATTCAGAATAAGGATGTCTGAGCACTTGGGTGACAAAGGGATTTGCTGAAATTATCAGTGAATAGCACAATGTAATAGACACCAGTTTAGTCGTTCCTAATTAGCTTTGCTTCTTATAAATTGGGTCAGGGAAATGCAGGCAAATTAAATGTACCATAGACTTTAAGTCTAGATTCTTAACAAGTGGACATGGAATCATAGAAGCTGGCAAGTGATAAGGCCTACATACCTTTTTGTCAGATTAATCTCCACACACACACATTCAAATACAAATATATATATATATATATATATATATATATATATATATATATATATATATATATATAGATGTGTGTGTGTGTGTGTGTGTGTATGTGTGTGTGTGTGTGTGTAATATTATATTATAATATATATATTATCTTTATTTTTCTATCTCTATATATACATATACAGATGCAAACATGCACACATAGATAGATTGCAGAATGTACCTTACCAGATTCAGGTACTGCCCTGTGCTTCTACTAATTTATTGATACTACTGTTTGATGTTTGTTCTGTTGCTTCCTACAATCCATATAATTTTATCCTTTCTCTGGGAAGGAACTTCAGGCACATAAATGTTTCTGCTGAGATGTGATTTGTCTCTGTACATCAAAGTTTATTTTTAAACCAGTATTCCTGCTTGGTTGTTTCATTTCTTGTATAGATTTACA
The DNA here is from genome assembly GCF_019279795.1 of Protopterus annectens. NCBI lineage: Eukaryota > Metazoa > Chordata > Ceratodontiformes > Protopteridae > Protopterus > Protopterus annectens. The sequence continues at coordinate 34,990,949 of NC_056742.1, read as the reverse complement.
GTTTGCTCTGTAGAGGGCTTTCTGCTTTACTACTAGTCATTTTCTTCAGGTGCTTAAAAGTCTCAGTTCATCAAAGCAGCATCTGTCTTTTCTGTATTTGTAGAATATATGTGTGGTTTTACTTTGTTTATATGTCCAAACAGATATAATCTTTTTTTGGCAAATTATTCACTGAGAATATAAAGGTAGTGAAATGTGTTAGACTGCTACACATTTTTATATTTAATAATCATGAAAATTATAACAAATTATCAAACTGACAGATACTTAAGGAAACTGCACTGTAAAGGGAACACGTTTCCCTTTTCATCTTAAATACTATTTTTTGTGGCTAAATTATGTTTTTCATGTCCCACCCTGATTTCTAAATGATATATATCATCCTATGCCTCATTTGTGACATCTGTGCACTGTTTTGGTATTTACAACAACTGACTGTACACTCAACTTGTGTTAAGGCAGATACATCATTGGCCAGATTGAATTTATAGATAAACTGAATACTGAAGTATCATTTTTAAAAAAAATGATGTGGCTCAACTTTATCTATATCCCTTGTCAGATGCTTGTCTAGCAGTTGCCAGATGTCTGATTTTGGATCTGAAAACATTTTACCATGCTGTATAGATATATTTTTGAAAGTAGCCAGTAGGATCTTGTAGTAAATTGCCTTTGTTATTTATGTCTATAATCAATAATTATAATAAACTCCTAAAGCTGTGTTTCAAAAACATATTTTGCAAATCTTGACAAGACAATGGAATGATCTGAGTAATTCATCATCATTAGAGTCATAAATGTCATGCAGAATATTTCCTGAATGGAACTGCCAAAACATGTTTCTCTATCTTTATTAGTATGCACTATGATTCTTGACAGTTGTTATTTTTCATATGAAATACATGAAATCACATGTTGATTTTAACTCTGCAATAATATGCTCTTTCTCATGAATCATAGCACATACATAATTTATCTTTATCTTTACAACATTCATATACCACAGATGCTGTTCACTCATACCATTATAGAGGACAGTAGGATACTTAATTAATACTTTAGCTCACAAGTGGTTTGCATCTCATTTGAATAAATGTATTCATCTATTTATGCCATTTACTGAAACTGTGTAGTTTCTTTGAAATGAATGGCCCACTATCAGAATATTAGAGACTAAACATATAAGTTTTTATTTAATAACTGTTACTTCATATGTAGTATCTTAAAACTGCATTTATAGCTTTTATCTCTTTTATATTTTTGGAGGATTTGGTTTATGGCTGAATGAAGCAATAATAATAATATTAAATATGAAATGAAATAATTTATTACATAAAGAATAGAAGATCTGTGACTGTGTCTCGATTGACTAATGATAGGCTTCCATCATTTTATGATAGTATTAGTGTAGAATTATCATGTGGTGTATTACCATTCAAATGCTGATATATACATCACATGCAAAATCTAACTTTCATGACTTCCCACAGTTCCATGAGTGAATATAGATACTGAGTTTTCTAAATTAACTATGAGATGTAAAGAAAAAGGTATCACCAATTTAGATACAGCTTTTAAATGCTGAAGAAATGCATGTCTAAAATATGTGCAATGTGTTTTTTTATAATACGTTTCTTGCAATATTAGCCTATCCCTTCTGGTCCCTGGCCTTTGACTGTGCCACCTACAGCTGCTGCATTTTACCTCCTTTATTATATAAGCTATCATTGTACTTGCTGTCTTATGTATCTGCATGTATAACTCAGGAACCGTACAAAGTGACATAACATGCAAATCCTTTGAAAGTATATGGTCACATTCTACTAACTGTAATTAATTATCTTTGTTAGCAAATGGTAAAGAAAAAAAGAAAGTACAGCATTGATGTATCAGACATGGGTTTATGTCAAAGTATCAAAAACCCATTTACTTGAAACACAGATCATTGAGATGACAAACAGCACTTTATCGACTTCACACATCATCGACAGCTTATCCAGGAAAAGAAGACAGTCAGATGAAAATAAAAACAAACCACAGCAAAACACTATATACCCACAGCCCCCAATGTGAGGGGGTTGTGCTCCCCACCCCCCAATTAAATATACCAACTCCAAGATCGCACCATAATGGCAAAGGAACAAACTTATGGCTGTTGGACAACTGCCTTATTTTCCTCACTAACCTGTTGATGATGTGAGGAGTCGATGAAATGCCATTTTGCTGTTGTTGTCTCTATGATTTGTGTTTTTAGTAAGTGGGTTTTTGATACTCTGAAGTAGACCTATCAGACATATACATGCAGAATGCTGAACACGTGATCATAGGATTATAAGATTTCAGGATCACAGGAGACAGAAGGCTAATGGACCTAGTATTTACACCTTTTTACACCTTTCCAGTACGTAGCCTTAAGCCTTATCACCTTTTACAAGGAGGGACAGGCCAGTTTGGCCAGAAATAAAATTGTGTACATCTATTCTGTTATCCAGTTCCCATCTGAAGAGAAATAATATATCACACTGTTTGACATGCAGTGAGAGTTTATTTCAGAGGAGACTGAGCCATTATATGATAACTCTATCCATCCACATTGTTTTGTTAATTTACTGATGTACATTTAAATCTATAGTCCTAATGTTTGTAGGACTATTTAATTTATGAAGACATAGTAAGTCTTGGACTGCAGAATTGCTAATGGTTCAAAATGCAAGACTTTGATCACCCCTAAGTTATCTCTTGATAGCAAAGGTCCTTTCAGCCCATATTTTTTATTTTATTTAAGAAGGTCTAAGATATCTCCAGTTTTATATGCCTAGTGAGATATCCCAAAAGGGGATTGTATTCTTATGATAAGTCTAATTAGTACAGAATACAAGGGAGTAATGACTTCTTCAGCTGTGAATGGTATACCTTTAGAGATCAAGTATGCACTTCCTGACCACATTTGCAACATAATGGTCAAAGGTGGGGGAATTATCTACACATGTCTCGAAGTCTCTGGATACATTTTCATTTTGAAGTGGCTTGTTATCTATTTTGTATGCTGGAGAGAAGTATATGGTTGCCTTACCGAATGCAACAATATTGTACTTTTTAGCATTTAATTTGAACCCATTTTTGTGCACAAATTATTAACAAATGTAAGCTCTTCTTGAAATGCCTGAATATCACAAGGGGACTTAAGGAGGACATATATTTGCACTCATCACAGACTTGGGTAACTATAGATCATCATCTGTAATTTGGAAATCCAAGAAATAGATGTCAAACAACAGATATACACATACACATTGAAATATATATGGGATAATTTAAAATGGTTGGATATGGTTGAACTCTGTATTGTCATTGACTGTTTAGTTGTGCCCACTTTGTTGACTGAAAAAAATGATTATGGGACCAGTGAGATGGCTGTAATAGATGGCATTGGAAATGTGCCCTTTCCTTATGACTGTGTGATGTTAGACTTGGTATACTTTGGCAGATGAGAATATGCAGAGGATAGCTAGCTCTGTGAATACTCCCTTTACCAGTTATTGTATGGTCTTAAAATCAGTATATGTTAGTAGGAGGGAAACACTGGATGTGTGGGAATTTCTCTCATGCAAAAAATGTTGTTTTGAGTGTTTTTTTTTTTACTGTGTTGGAGTAAATGTGCTGAAGATGGGTCATCTTACAGTGTAATTTTTTGATCACTGTGGATAGATCAAAGATCTACTAATGAATTTATATACTTACATGTATTTATACACACACACATACATATTACCAACCACTGGACCAGTAATCAAGGAGCCTCAATCCTCACCACTGGCAATTCTGGGAGGATGATAGGTACACACATACAGTATTTCCAGATGCAGCTTTCTGCATCAAGTGCAATTTCCCATAAGAGCACACAGAGACCACAGTCCATCCAGGGTTGGTTTCTCCCTCTTTCTCCAGATCTCCAATATGACTCCCCACTGCCACAGCTATGGAGCTGAGATCTCAACAGAGTGGTCAAGTGAAGACCTCCATCACCCTCTCTGTCCAACCAGTGCTTCATGTCCCTGCCCAAGTAGCTGACACACACACACTCTTTGAGGTTTGATTTACACACACACACACACACACACACACACACACACACACACACACACACACACACACACACACACACACAAATATGGCCCCCTTTTTCCCAGATTATAGGGTAGTTATCACTGCCACCAGCCAAATCTTATCATAGGTTCATAGGTTCATATATTAGTGCTAGGCTAACTGCCTTTGCGAGCCATTTTAAGCCTAGCCAGTTATTCCTTGTGAGACTCAAACCCTGCACCTTGTGTTTTAAGAAGGCAAACACCTTAACCATTAGGCCACCCTCCCAGCCCTACTTTAAGGCCTTAACAAAGAGTGCCCAACCTTACTGTGTAATATTAATATTAATACAAAAGGTAGTTTGACCAAGAGCAAGGCTATTAGGAGTAGAATCACCAAATAAATATGCAAGTACTCTCAAAACTTAAATATATCTAGACATATCAGCCACAGTTAAAGATTTAAATATATTTAACAATAAATAATAAAAGAACAAGAAAATACTTAGTATATATTCAGAGTGACATCAGAGTTCAAAACCACAGGAAATATTTAAAGCAACATTGCAGGAAAGTCTCAAATAAACAAAGAAAAACATCTAAACTATGCTTCCCTATAATCCTGAATGAATCTAAGAGAATTACTGTAACCTAGCTAACTTACTTAATAGCAAGACAGATGTGGTGAATGGATCTTGTTGTTCTTGTTGTCAGGTCAAAGACAGAATACAGAATGCACTCCCTTTCTCACAGACTTCTTAAATTAATATCTCAAGTATTACTGCTGGATAGCTTGCAGAATGACATAATTTCTCATCATCTCACCCTATCTGAGGTGAAACATCCACTGCTGGAAGCTAGCAATATTTAGCATCTACCTGTGAAAATACATAGACATCAAATCTTTGTCAGATGCTGGAAATAATAAAACAGTTACATTCCTTCATGTTTTCAAAACTCGTAATTAGTTCATAGGTTCATAGGTTGGTACTAGGCTATCGGCCCAAAGGCCTATGCAAGCCTCACCATAACAATTCCCAATTCCCTGGATATTTCTTCCCACAATATTTACTTCTCTGGGCCCCTGTCTAGCAGGTGACTGACATGATCCCCGAGGTGAATTTCCTATCTCCCATCCAGTCATCAAGGTTCCTTTTGAAGAGGGCCAATGAGGCGCTCTGCTTGACATGTGTGGGCAGTCTATTCCAGAGTATGGGGAGTCTCTGGGTCAGGAACCTATGCCTCCAGCGTGTTTTGTTCATTGTGATGACAAAGTTTAGATCCCTGGAGCGTGTGGTCCTGAGGGATTGGGATTTCTTTAAATGGAGCATGTCCAACAGCTCAGGGTTTGACATGGCCTTGTATGTTAAGCAGAGATCGCCTCTGAGTAGACGATATGCCACAGAGTATAGCTGGATTATTTTTAGATGGTCAGCATATGGCATCTGCTTTAGGCCTGTAATTCTTTTAGTGAGGTATTTTTGTGGCCTTTCCAGCTGTTGCAGATGTCTTGTGAGGTACGTACCAAATGGGGCATTATACTCTATAATGGGTCTAATGAGGGATGAGTACAGTGGGACAATGACCTCCTTTTTTCTGGATGAAAAGCCCTTAGTGATGAGGTGTGCCACATAGAAGGATTTTCTGAATGTTGTGGCGATGTGGTTATCAAAAGTGAGACCACTGTCCACCTGTGTCCCTAAGTCTCTCATCACACATTCAATGTTTAGCGTCTTGCCACCTATGTGGTAATTCATGGGTACATGTTTTTTTCCAAAGGGGATAACTATACATTTCTTGGCATTAAGCTTGAGCCCATGGCTCTGGCACCAGGCATCTGTTTCTGTAAGGCCTTTTTGTAGAATATCCACATCATTTGGGGATTCAATAATGGCTCCCAGTTTGCAGTCATCTGCAAACTTTGTTAGCCAGAGTCCTTTAGTGTTGGCCTGTACTTCAGAGAAGTAGATGCCAAACAAGAGTGGTCCCAGGACTAAACCCTGAGGTACTCCACTTGTCACTTGTCTGGAGCTGGATTTGAAGTTGGCTACTTTTACAGTCTGGGTTCTGTCAGTAAGCCAGTTGGCAACCCATCGAGTGACGTAGGGATTTATGCCCAGCTTAGTATGTTTATCTATGATTCCAGAGTGGGGGATGGTGTCGAAGGCCTTGTCAAGGTCCAGATAGGCTGTGTGGACAACCTTACCCTCATCCACAGCTCTGGAGACTGATTCAAAGAAGTCAATCAGATTCAGGAGACAAGATCGGCCCTTCACAAACCCAAACTGGGTGGAGTCCAGTGTTTGAAGTTTGCCAATGTCTTTGTTTATAAGTTCCATGATAATGTGTTCCATGCCCATGCAGATCAGGCTTGTCAAACTGATGAGACGGTAGTTCCCAAGATCCAAGGTGGATCCTCCCTTGTGGAGTGGGATAACTGTAGCTGTGCGCCACTCAGTGGGCACGAAGCCTGAGGTGAGGCTATGATTAAACATGACACTTAGGTGAGGTGCCAGTTCATTTTGTAGTTCATGTAGTACACAGCCTGGGATGTCATCTGGTCCCATGGATGCTGTATTCTTTGCTTTGGAGAGTGCAGTTTCTACCTGTGTGGCCATGATTATCGGAATTTGGCAATCTTTTGGTATTGAGATGGGCCCTTTAGGGGGTGAGAGGGGGTGAAGTTGGCACTAAATCAATCTGCCAGGATATTGGCAATATCCTTGGGATCAGTATATTTAATGCCATTCTTTTGTAGCTCACAGCAGATCTGAGCATTGCCATTTAGATTCTTGATGTAACTATAGAATGCCTTGTGGTTGTCTTTGGAATCTTTGGCAATTTTATTTTCATAACTAGCTTTTGAGGATTTTATGAGGGATCTCAGCTTCTTACTGAGCCTGGTGAGGGAGTTTTTTGCATCCTGGGATTTTCCTCTTTTCTGCAACAGTTTCTTCCTTCTGTTGTATAGTTTGTTTATAGCAGGGGACCACCAGATTGGCTGCCTTTTTTGGAGAAGAGCATCTTGGTTCTATTTGGGATGGCACGATTCATGCACAAGTGGATGTGCTTGTACAGTGCCTTAGTGTAGGATTCTGCAGTCAAACTTCCAGATCCCGTCTGCGTGGGTGTTGTGAAGTTTGTCACTTCTGACTTCAGTAGCATGAAGTTGGCTTTGGAAAAGTTTTTTAAGGAGGTTTCCTTACTGGGGGGTGGGGGTGGGATGTGGATGTCAAAGGTGATTAGCTTATGGTCAGACCTGACCAATGAGGGGGTGACCTCTGGTGTGGAGCATCTATCTCCCATGTTGATAATGACCAGGTCTAGGATATTGGCTCCCCTGGTGGGACAATGGATTAGTTGATCCAGGGCATTGGAATTTATGAATTCCACGAACCGTTGGGAAAAGGAGTTGGTACCCGAGTAGTTTTCCCAGTTAATGGCAGGGTAGTTTAAATCACCCAGTATTAGGGTATTTGGTTGTATCCTAATATTTTCCAGTATGTTTAGAAAGGTGTAGTGAGAATCTTGGGGCATGGTGGGGGATCTGTAGCAAGGTACAATTTGGATTGCCATCTTACCTAGTGTTAGTTGCACCTGGAGAATTTCAGATGCATTGTGTTGGGCAACTAGCCTGGAGGTGTGAATATCCTTGGTGAATATGGACACTCCTCCACCTTTAGTGTTTCGGTCTTGGTTTTGTGGCCGCAAAGTGTGGTAAGAATTGTAGCCTGGTATTGCAGGGGTGCTCTCTGGAGCCTTGAACCAGATCTCAGTTACTGCACAGATATCGATGTTCTCCATTTATAGGAGTGCCTCGAGAGAGTGCATTTTGAGGTTTAGACTTCTAGCACTGAGTAGCATTACCTTCAGATTTTGCATGCTTGTATCTGTTACAGTGGTGGTTTTATCCTTTGAGCCTTGCCTAAAAAAGGCACTATAGGGGTGGCAAGAGCTTTAGCCAGTAACCTGAATCCCAGAGGTGACAGGTGCAGACCATCTCTGGCAAAGCATTGTGGTTTGCTGATCATGTCTTCCCAGGCAGACAAATACTGGATCTCCTTTGAGTGACACCAGAAGCTTAGCAAATTGTTGAAGTCAATCATTTTTTCCTTATACTGTGGTATCATTCTGGGCAAAGGCAGGATGCTACTCAGGGCTAGGGTCATACCTGCCTGGGTCACATGATCCAAGAGCTCTTCCATGTCTCTTTTCATGTAGTCCAGGGAGGTACGTTTCAAGTCATTCACTCCAGCATGGACAATGACAGAGTCTTGAGTGCATGCATTATGTGGTGGATCCTGGCACCTGACAGGCAGCTGACTGTAATTTTCTCCTTGTTCAGCCTGATGAGAGGGACATCAGTGTGCCTGACTATAGAGTCACCTATGACTAAAGTGTTGGGTACATTGTCTTGCCTTAGGGGCTGTTGTTGGGTGGCACACTGGTGTTGTGAGCTATGTGTCACTTTGGTTGTGACTGGTGTTTGTTTGCATTTCAGCTTCGAAGGTCCTTGTTGCTTGGGCAGGTTAATGTTAAGAGCCTCTGCATATGTGGTTTAGTATTGCTATGTGTGGGTGTTGATGGTGTGGGTTTTGAAGGGCTATGAGTTGCTTGAGGTATAATGCAGGTGTTAACCTTCTCCTCTTGTCTGTCTAGCACAGTCTTGGCCAGAGAGAGCTTAGCTTCCAGTTTGCTATGTAAGTGCATCTCTCGCAGGTTGTAGTGTTGGTTGGTAGGAGGAGAGGATTATCTGTGTACATGAGGCAGTTGCTGCACTGCCCCAGTATGCCCAGATTCAACAGGTGGACAGGAGAAATCACAGGAAGCTGACCCTTGGACATGCCTGTTTAGGTGCTTTTTTTGTAAAGTTTAAGAGCTGTTTTCCTCTTACCTTTGCAAGGTACTCTGAAATTATAGGCTGTTTAGTGCCTATGATTAATTTCTCCCTATTGACAAGGAGAGCTGAGTGCTTCAGTCAGTTTCAGGCTTCCTAGTGCTTTCTTGTAAAGTTTAAGAGCTGTTTCCCCTTACCTTTGCAAGGTACTTTGCAATTATAGGTTGTTTAGTGCCTATAATTAATTTCTCCTTATTGACAAGGAAAGCTGAGTTCTTGAATCAGTTTCAGGCTTCCTAGTGCATTCCAGCAGGTTCTAGAGTAAGTGCTAGTCACAAGGGTTCAGATTTTAGTGCTACTACTTAGAAAGCAGCTAGTTCTAATGGAAATTTTGAAGAGCAGACTTTCTGGCACATGGAATAGTTTAACTGTAGCCTCACAGTGCTGCACAATGTGAAAAATGTGCAAACACACACATTTTTAAGCCAGAAAGTTGAAAGGGATAGAAATCAGCCCAAAAAGACTAATAAAATTACAATTTCAGAGCTGGAAACCACTTTTCTAGCGTTAGATAGGCAGTACAATGCTCACCAATTGCAATGGTAAACAGTAGGACTTTCCACTACCACAGCAAGGTCTGGATAGCTCTGAGCACAGAAAATAAAGTCCTGAGACAAGCAAAGCCTGGGTTCAACTTAAAGACAATACAGAGAGCTCACTAGTATAGACATTCTGTCTCTAAATGACATAAAGTAATTTAATTTCAGCTATTTTTATGAAATTCACTATACTAAAGTTAACCTCCTGTGTTCCAGTTTCCACTGTTAAAATATATACATTTAAACAGCTACAATAGTGCATGTACATTTCTGTACTATTCCAGAAGGACATGATGTGGTTACATTTTAAGCACAAGAACTTTATAAAATATATTTTCCACACATATGTCTGTAACAACCTAGTTTGATATATACATGACATACAGCTCTAATACATTTGTAACACAAGCATCTTATATGTATCATGTTGATATTCACAAATTATATATATTTACAAAATTCCATCTAGCTGGGCTGGCAGTATCTCCCTTTGTCTCACACACACACACACACACACACACACACACACACACACACACACACATATATATATATATATATATATATATATATATATATATATATATATATAAATATATATGGTTTACTATCAAAAGCTTGAAAGGCACTTCATCAAACATTGGTTGATGGAAAGTACAGTGTCAAAGATGTACAATGCCTAACCTGAATACTATAAACCCATAATAATGAATGCAAAGCGTGATTCATTATTTTGGGTTCTGCATTGTGACTGAAGAACGTGGTACAGGGTAGACCAGTGAATTTACCCTTTTCCTCACTCTAGTGTGATCTCGGAGGTGGCATATATAATTTTCAGGGAGTGTGGGGGACACAGAGGAGCTTGCCCCCTGCAAAACAGTAAAGACAATTTCTCTTCAGGTAAAATACCCATGGCACATTGAGCTGCATATCCTGGGTGTCTGACTTCACCTTCCGTTCTGTTGAATAACGTAAACTACAGATGTCAGGAAAAGGATTTTCAACATGTCAGTCTGAAAACATTGTTGTTTTTGATGTTGTGGGCTATTGTAATGACCAAACGGTGAAGTGCCTTTCAAGCTTTTGATAGTAAACCTATATATGTATATATATATATATATATATATATATATATATATATATATATATATATGTATATATATATATATATATATATATATATATATATATTTACATAGGAATATGTCAGAAGCTCGAGTTTTCAGGAACGCAAAATTCATACTGTTGAGACAATATGATCAAGTTTCCAAAAATTCAAACTTCAAAAAACAACAAAAATCTCTTTCTTTCTACATTTTTGCAGGGAGAAAACCCCAGCACTGCCCACACTCCCTGCATAATTACATAAACCAACTCTGTGATCACACTACAGTGGCAAAAATGGTAAAGTCCCTGATCCTCACTGTACACCATTCAAAAGCTTTAAGTTTTCAGAAAACTGATCTGGCCAAAAAAAATGGTTTACATTTTGCCAAACAGAACATCGGAGCTATAAAAGCAGACCAGACTCATGTATTACAAAGTTAACATATGCCAATGGCTAAATATACAGCCAGTGGCATAAGAAATGATGCACAACACCTAAAAAACAACATTTAATGTCATGTCCACAGTAACACAAAGTACAACCGCAGGGCATGTGTGCGCAAATGAGAACACAAGGAAAATATACACAAATGTCATAAAATCGCAATGTAATACAAATCATGATTTCACCATAATACTCAATGGTATGCATGGTCCACCACAACCAAGCTGCAAGGGTTGCTAAGGGTCTGTGACAGTGTTTGGTGTGGTAACTATGAATTAGTAGTCAATGCAATGCAAATGAGGCAAGTAATAGTGAATCGCAAACGTCCCGCCGGACTAAGGATGTGCCATACGGTGCAGCTCTACAACACCGAAGAGTGGTCTGGAGGTATACATGACATCAGCAGTGGGGTGTGCCGCAGTAGCTGTAAGCACATTGGAGCAATGCAAATCCAGCCTACCCGTTGCTAAGCAAAGCTGCAGGATAGGGGTGGGGATGTAGGTATAGCATCGTTTAGCTGAGAGCACATATGGTGCCCGAAAGCGCATGTGTACGTGGATGAAAACGTGCCCGAAACCCAGTAGGTTGATGCAAGTGCCACGCACCATAGCTCAAAAAGGAAGGTTAGGGGAAGAAAATAAGGAAATGCCGCAGTAGGGTAATTGGAGTACAACTGACAATTAACACCTATTAACTTGCAGTGGGCAATCGACGGCAGCTAACAAGTCTGCTTGCAGCAACCTGCAGAACAGGATAGGGGAGGTGTCAGATTGCAAAGAAAAGAGAACTGTCATAGCAGAGCAAAGCAAACCTGCAGTAGATCAGCCATAGAACACATGTCATAAGATAAGTCAGGTTTTGGAAAGTACAAATGAAATCAGGCTGCTGGATGCGTGCCAGAAAATGGGAGGGGAAACGTTAAGAAATGTTAAGGGAAGGGCAAGAGGTAATCCACGGCAGCCAAATGTAATTCAGCATCAAAGGCACCACAATAGCAGTACCTGTGGTAAAGCACATAAGATACCCTGTATCTCCGATGGTACATACACACCCTATGACATCATCAGTGTTCACAGCACAATAGTATAAAGTGTGAAGGCACCTCACACACACCTGTGTATTCCCAAACACTGCACCATCGGTGTAAACAGATGGGGAACTTTTACAATGAAAAAATAATAGTTTCAGATGAGAAAAGAAACTACAATACAGCATGTATTATTCAATACAATATGTTTTCCGAGGCATTTTCGCACATAATTAGAAATAATTGGAATTTAATGAAAATAAATAAGGAGGTATATCAACTAGTTGGTACGCAACCCATTTTTACATATAAAGTGGGTATGAATTTCAAGAGGAATTTCGAATATGGTAAAAAGGAACTTTTGCAATACAAGGCTACCACTCCTTGTGGAACATATGAGGGAGGCAACTGTGAAATTAAATAATGGTTTGAACAGTACAGTAAGATTTATTAAAGGGAATTGTAAGTCAAAAATGTTGGTTTACATGGATTTATGCACTGCATGCAATGCATACTATATAGGAAAAACTGAAAGGAAATTTAAGGATCGCATCTATGAACATTTATACGACATTAGGACCCACAAGGAAACTAATGCTCTGTATAAGCACAGTTCACTTTGTTCCTCATTTGTAGGATTTAAATTTGGTATAATTGATTTAGTTAAAAAAGATTTTTTGAGGGGAGGGGGGGTAGAAAAATGCTTTATTATACAGGGAACTGTTGTGGTAGCTTAGATTGAAATCTAACTCTCCACCAGGTCTTAATGACTACATTAGTGTAAGATGGGTACTACACAAAAAAGCTGAAAGTGTGTAAATAGTTTTGCCACATTTCTTAAAATGATTTTATAATTCATAGTATTGAACTAATGGGTTCAAATTCATTTAAATTACAAATATGTTTGTTAGTTTTTTATATGTAAAGCAAACTAGGAAAATTTTATAGTGAGGATGTGTATCACTTTAAATTTTAATTAAATGTATTTGTTGATTAAGACTTTATGTATAAAAGTGTTTCTGGTACCAGTGCTTTTATCTGATGAAGTCTAGTCATTAGACGAAAGCGCTCATCTGTTGTATTTTGTGAGAATATAAAGAAGAAGAATTTGCATCTACGGTTGTGTCCTGGACTTTACTTCTTTATTCAGAACTTTTACAATGTACATGTTGGGAGATGTCATAGCTGTGATTCTTTACCATGTGTTAGAGACTGAAGGTGTTGTGGAGGATGATGCTGACAACCACCACAGGCTCCGGATGAGGAGAAGAGTGTTCAGACCAAGGGTAACCTATCAGGGGCTACATGATCTGGAGATAGTAGAGCGTTACAGGGTGGACAGGGATATCTTATAGCAAATAGTTGCACTGTGCCGGCCACACCTGAGATCCAGAAACAACAGTGGGGAACCCATCCCAGTGGACATGAAGGTATGTGTAAGCTTGCGAATACTAGCCACAGGTACCTTTCAAAGGCAAAATGGAGATATAATGGGGATCTCACAGGCATCAGCATCCTGGGTACTACACCAGTTCCTGGATGCTATGTTACCACATGCCAATGAGCATATATACTTCCCCTGAACTCAGAAGGAGTTGGCCAGCAATATGCATCTCTTCCACCAGGTGGCACACTAGCCAGAGGTACTGGGTGTGATAGACTGCACGCACATACATATCAAGTCACCACTGGGTTATTATGGATGTGTGTGCCGGCAGCCCTGGAAGCTATCATGACTCCCACATCTGGCATGCCTCACAGCTGTATCAGGTATTTGTCAGGGGGGACATCCCACATGGCCACCTTGTGGGGGATGTTGGCTATGCACTGGAGCCATGGATGATAACTCCCATCAGAAATGCACACACACCCATGCAAGAATGCCATAATGAGGCACACGCACAAACCAGAATCATCATAGAACATGTGTTTGGGATGCTGAAATCACGGTTCCATTGCTTGGACATATCTGGTGGAGCCTTGCAGTACTCTCCAGGCACGTGTGCCCACATCTTCATAGTATGTGCCATGCTACACAATATGATCCTGTGGAAACAGCTGCAGCAGGGACATAATGGTGAAGGCCCTCACAGCCCACCGCAATTGCCAAGGTCATCACAGGCACAGAGGGATTCAGACCATGAACACCCTGGGAAAGCCCCAGTAGGCAGAAGGAGGTGTGCCCAATATGCCCACGCCTTGGCAAAGAGGGAACGTATAGCACATACACTGACAGTGTAGGCCCCTACGGACTGATACACTTCTCCACCTGCACACACAGTAAACTGGATGGCACACACACACGACCATCTGTAAAGTGTAATGTATAGGTGGCCTACTGTATGAATCCTACATAGGGAGCCCTCAACCGTTGCACACAAAACAGCTATTGGAACAAGGAATGTCAACACCTGAACAGTACATGCACCTAACAGCATATGTTGATACTGTATGTATAGGTTCCTAGGTACATTGGTAGGTACATGCCCGATTGTCAGAGGCCCTTCATCAACTGAGGCAAACAGTGTCTGCTGTCACCACCACATCGATTAACCAACTGTCCCTCAGTGGAGCAGAGGCAATTGCGGGATCCATGTGTGTAATCACTGTTCCCCACACACTCTGCATGGCTTACCTGGTGTGTTAATGAGGGGCTCCATATAATGTAATCAGGGATGTAGTGGCAAAGTATGGGGAGTACCCATGACAGGTATCTGTCACCCTAGCATGCTCCACCTATGGTTGTGTGAAGGTGTAGCACATTATAGTGTGTGGCTCACTGTGACATACATTACCAATGCTGGAGCACATCCATTAAACATCACTTGGATATACCATTAATAGGTCTCATCCATATGTAAACTAACTGAGTTACACATTTGATTGCAAGATGGAGTAACAGCCATAGTACAGTCCACATACAAAACACTATAACACGTGTACAAATCCCAGATGCCCAAGTGGTAAATGCACTGACTGTCGTGCATGTTCCCGGTCCCACGTCCTGCAAGGGACGTTACGTAATCCCGAAGGCACAAATAATGGATGTTGGATGCAGATCATCAGATCAGGTTTAGCACATGTCAGTGGGATGATGCGTTGGCAAGTGCTGGTAAGCGTCGTTTAAACATCAATATATGGATATGCGTGAAACAGGGCTAAGCTTTTCTGAATATCGTGCAGATCACGGTCAACGATGTCCAGAACAGGTGAAACTAGCAGTATTCACCCCTGTACTAATAGTGCCTGCTCTGAAGGGTAAAATGACCACTGCCAGGAGTAGAACACGCAATCATGTACACAATCACCTAACACTAAGCTACCCGAGATGTACCAATGGCAGGTGTGTATTGTGACAGGTTAAAACACAAACGTGCTGAGTCCAGTAAACAGTATACACCAACATGTACACAACGAAAGGTGTGTCCTCCTTCTCACTCTCTCTCTCTCTATATATAGATATATATATATATATATATATATATATATATATATATATATATATGGGTACCTATCAGTTCACCGACATGTCAGAACATCGACACTCACATCTTCGATGCCAAATCATCGACAGTTCATAACATCGACGTTTCAGGTAAGCGATCTTCCCCCTCACAGGACCCATGGTAGCACTCGTTTCACTCTTACGAAGGTAAGGACAATGCTGTCAGGGTAAATTGTAAATAATGACGTAAACCTTATGCGTTGTAACAGAGAAACTAGTGCTACCATGGGTCCTGTGAGGGGGAAGATCGCTTACCTGAAACGTCGATATTATGAACTGTGGATGATTTGGCATCGAAGATGTGAGTGTTGATGTTCCGACATGTCGGTGAACTGATAGGTACCCATATATATATATATATATATATATATATATATATATATATATATATATATATATATAAAGGGTGATAGAGAGATATAAGTTGATATATACGTATTCACCTATATCTGCAAATATATAGATAGGTCAACGACATGTACACAACCATGGAGGTAGAAGTAAATAGGATACTGCCAACTATCGAATGTGTCACATACCGACACGTGTAATCACGAGGCTGAAAGACCGAAAGACCACAGTACCGGAACACTAGAACCGAGAGTAATATCACGATGTTAAAGGACATTTACTTATCGCTGCCGGTGCTGCGGTCCAGGTAGGTACTGTGTTCAACTGTGTTTGTGATTACTGTAGTCTGTGTATGTGTGTATTGAGGGTGCTGTGTGCATTTCTGTGGGACTGTAATGTGTGTGTGTGCGTGTGTTTGCATCGTGTGTCTGTTAGTGCTAACTTGGAGGTAGATCATTACGGCAGGTGTGGTCATAGCTGGCCATAGGCATACGGTTAACACCTGTCCCACTTTAAGAGGAACAGCCCCTCCCTGGGCAGTTGTGTCCTGACAAAAAATATTAAAAAGGGCAAATGTCCAAGATTGTAGGACATAATTATGTCCCGTATATTATGTAATAGTTGCATGAAATAGTTATGCCTGTATCTAAAATACATAAATGTTACATGAAACATGATAAGTAGCTAAAGTGCTTCAAGAATAAGTATGCATTCAGGATAAAAGTATGTTCTATCCTGTGTACTGACCGTGGGTATGTGTCGGCTTGGAAACACCGATGTGTGTCCTGCAAATGTCCCACTATGGCCATTTGAAAAGGTGGCAACCCATGCCAAAGAGGTTCAGTCACCAACACAACTGCAATGAGTGCAAATATCTGTGACAGAAATACACGAGACAGCTGTCATTTAGTAACATTCCCTTACATATAGATGTATTTCTGGAGGTATTGAAGTATCAACCTCACCTGCATGCTATATAGAAACCAATTAACAATGGCTCAATGTATAAGTCTGTAACAACCATAGTTTCTCAGTCTGCTAAATGTTAGGTCTTCAATTAGGGAAGGAGCACACACACATATATGGAATATGTAGAAATGCAGTCCCCACAAACCTGCATATGCTATGTACACCCACCTACATCTTCCCCACATCCGAAACAATTGCAATACAGACTGTAATAACATGACAAACATCCACTCACTCAATTACATCTGCAGAACCATTAACATACCTTGTGAGAGACACATTTGTAATGGCGCCATGTGAAATCGTAGCTGTTGTATAATGGGACAGACGACGATGTTACAGGTTTTGTTTGCAGTAGTCTCTTATTAGACGGTTGAGATGACAGGTACACTCACATGTAGAACCACATACTCTAGCCATTACACACAATCCACGGGGGACAAAACATCCATGTCTCTCCAAATAGCAGTTGCAATTCCTCACAACAAAACACATACATGCCATCTCCCCAACGGTAGGGCAAAAGGGCAATGCCCAAATGGAGAATTCAATTATACCCCACTGTTGCCGCGTAATTGGTGAATGGAGTAGCGGCACAGCTGATATGCATGTAATAATTTACAAAGGAACACCAATTGGCGGCAGGATACCACATGTTACAGGTATTGACGTATATAAGGTTGCCTTGCCATACATTCAAACCGTAAGCTCATACCATAGAACCGTTTAAGCAGTAAAGGTGTAAGAGAGATATTTTACGAAGACTCAGAAACAAGGTATGTAGAACACTCAGTATGTCAGTATATGTAGAGCCTGTTTTGTAGTAATTAAAGTGTACGCAATGCATAAAGTGGGAAAAGGTATTATGTAGTGATGTTTTGTTGAGCATAGTAATGCTTGTAGAAATTGTGTGTCCTGTTGTGGGCCACAAGGTAAACATCTCATACACCACAAGGGATGCTACATGAAGGCTTTAAACACAACAATTCCACACCACCCGCCATCAGTGGTAGGGTTTGTCCTACAAGTACGTGCCATAGCAGGGGATAGTATATGTTGATATACTGTCACAGTAGGCATGTGTAAGGGCAAATAATGAGAATAACATGCCTAGGGTGGTCCTGCTGTGCAAGTATGCTTTGCATTATGGGATAATGTTTAAAATATGTGTAATGTACAGTATTGTAGGTAGATATGTCAGATATTTTACACAGCATAACTGTTATATCATGCAAACAAAGGGTATCGTCTATTGGCATGTAGAATACACAATAACAGGATACATATGGCTTGTAGTCACAGGGCATTGTAACAGCATGATAGCTAACTGAAATGGAAGAGCTACTCAATTATCCATGCACAAAGGACATGTAATAGCTTCACAGGTTCATAGAGAGGTACTAAGCTGTCTGGCCAAGTCCATGTGTAAGCCCAACGACAGTGTTTTTACCGGCGGCACCTCCCTAGGGTAGTGTCCTGTCTGTGAACAGCAGAGCCATGTGTTACCCACATCTGTGTACAGTACATCCACTGCAGTGATCCCTGGCATACATGTGTGTCTCCCATCCACCCATTGAGGTATCTCATGAAGAGTGCAAGTGAGTGTCCCTGCTTGATGTACTTAGGAATCATGTTCCAAAGCATGGTGAGTGTCTGGTTCAGGAATGTATCCTTCAAGCATGTCCCACTCATCGTTGCATTTGTGCACATATCCATGAGCATGTTGCTGTCAGTGGCCTTTGCTTATGTTGCTTATGTGGAGTATATCCATAAATATTGTTGTGGACATGGGGCCTGTATGTTCAGCAGACATCACCCCTGAGTATGCAGTATGAAAATGTGTACAGTCGTGGTGTCCGTAGTTGTGCTGCATACGTCATCCTTTGGAGATCAATAATCCTCATGGTGTGTTAATGTTGCGGTATGCAAAGCCATTGCTGTTCCATAAGGTACACCCCAAAAGGGGTGTTGTACCCCTGAACGTGTTTCATACATCAGGAGTATAGAGGTACAATGGGTGCCTTTGTTCCAGCTACAACCCCATTACAGATAAGGGTGGCCACGTAGAAGGATAGCCATGCCACATTGGCAATATGGTTATCAAAGGAGTGGGTGCTACATACGTGTGTACTAAGATCCCGTATAATGTCAAATGTATGTAGGGGACTACCATCTATGTGACAGTCAGTGGGTGATTGGTGTAATCCAAAGGGGATGTCTATGCACCTTGTGCTATGCAGCTTGAGGCCATGTTATTGACATCAGGTATCCGTCACAGTGACGCCCATATGGAGGGTGTCTGTATCAGCTGGTGGATCAATCATGGCTCCTTGTTTGCAGTCATCTGGAAACCTATTCAGGGAAAGTCCCTCTGTGCTAGCCTGTACCTCAGGGAAGCATATACCGAACATGAGGGGCCTTATGACCGAGGACTGTGGTATGCCAAGTGTAACTGAATTACTGTAGGTACCACAGTATGCTACCTTCATTGTCTGGGTCCTGTCCGTGGGCCACTTTGCATAACATCCCGAGACGTAGGGGTCGATGTGCAGGTGGATGTGTATGTTGCCAATACCAGAATGGAGAATGGTGCTGAAAGCCAATGAGAGGACAATGTAGGCTGTGTGGACCCCCTTACTGTCATCAACTACCCTGGTAACTGTATCAAAGGAGTTCACCAGGTGTAGGAGCCATGGTCTGGCCCTAACAAATCCAACCCAGGTGGCATCAAAGGTGTGGAGGCCACCAATTTATCTGTGAATGACTTCCATGATGATGTGCACCATAGCCTTGCAGAACAGTCCAGTCAGGCATACAGGGCAATAGTCCCTGTGGTTCATTGTGATACCACATGTGTGGAGTGTGATGACTGTTGCTATGTGCCATTCAGGGGCCACAATGTCTGATACAAGGCTATTACTGAGTCTGGTGGCCAAGTGGGGAGCCATGTTGTTCTGAGGTTTGTGTAAATCACAGCCTGGGATGTTGGACGGTCACATGGGGTCTGTGTTCCAGGCCTTAGAGAGTGCAGGTTAGAACTGTGTAGTTGTGACCTCAGCGACTCTGCATTGTTCCTGTATGGATTTTGGCCCTGTAGGGAGTGAGAGGGTGTAAAGTTAGCATTGAACCAATCTGCCAGGATGTTGCCAATAGCAGTCGGTCTGTAATGTTCCTGCCTAACCGTCATATGTCAGAGCAGATGTGGGTATTGCCATTGAGTACTGACATACCTCCATAATGCTTTGTGGTAGTCCTTGGAATGTGTTGCAGTAATGTTTATGTAGCTAGCTTTGGAGGATGTGATAAGGGATCCGGGATTCCTACTGAGGCTGACCAGTGAGCTACCCCACCCATGGGATTGTTCTCCACTTTGCAACAGCCACCACCTTCTGCTGTACATTATGTGCATGGAACTGGACCCCCAGAGTGGCGTCCGTTATCTGGTGGGTACCATCATGGCTCTGTTTGGGATAGCATGATCCATGCAGTCGTGTAAGTGCTAATGAAGTGCACTGGTGTATGTTTCAGCATTTGTAAGTGCATTGTCCATCTGCACGGGTGTCATGACATTTACTACCACTGTCATAAGACGTCTGAAGTAGGTGTTGTAGAAATCTTCTACTGTGTATTCCGTGAAGGGTGTGGTGCCGGGATGTGGATAACAAGGGTGATTAGCATATGTTCGGAAACTACCAACGATGGGATAACCCCAGGTGTGGAACACCAGTCACATGTTGGTAATGTACATGTCTAGGATATTGTTGGTCTTGTTGGTGGTGTGTATGGGTTGATCCAGCCGAGTGGAGGTTATGAATCCCAGAAAGCGTTGGCCTAATGTGTCGTTACATGAGTAGGCATCCCAGTTAAGTGTGGGGTAGTGTCAGTCTCACATCAGTAGTACCTGTCTGAACCCTACTGTCCAGTACACCAAGAAATGAGGGCCGGTAACCGTGGGGTATGTTGTTGAATCTGTAGCAAGTTACAATGTGTATAGCAGTTCTGGCCACAGTAAGTTGCACGTGGATCACCTCTGATGCATTGTGCTAAGGAACCAGCCTGGAGGTGTGTTCAGCCTTGTGAAATATGGACACACCTCTGCCGTGGGTGTTCCAGTCCTGGTTACATGACTGAAAGGTGTGGTCTCCGTGTAACCTGTCAGTGCAGGTGGGCTCTCCGGAGCCTAGAGGCAGGTCCCAGTCACTGTAGAGATATCAAAGTGGTCCATTATAAGGAGTGCCTCTCCAGAGTGTGTTAGAGATGAAGATGTCAAGCATTGAGTAACAGTACCCCAGGTTTTGCTTGCCTATTGCTGTTCTGGTGGTAAATTTTATTGGAAACTGTTAAAGACAGGCAGTATAGGAGCAGCAAGAGCCTTACATGTTATCTGTACTCCCCAGGCTAACAGGTGCAGGTCATCTGTGCCAAAGCATCGTGTTTTGTTGACCATGCCATTCAAAGCAGACAGATACTGGATGCCTGTGGAATGACAGCAGAAGCATAGGCAACTGTTGAAGTGAAACATTCAGTCGTTGTACAGTGGTATCAGTCTGGATGAATGCAGAATGCTTCTCAGGGCTTGGGCGATACCTTCTGGGCTTCAAGACCGGAGAGCTATTGCATGTCCCTGTACATGTAGTCCAGGAAGTTACATCTCAGGGCAGTCACACTAACATGGAGAATGACAGTCAAATCGTACCTGGTGAGGTGTGGCATGGGTGCATAGGTTATGTTGCGGATCCTGTAACCCGACAGCCAGATGTAAGCGACTATCACCTTGTGTAGCCTGCTGAGTGAGACATCAGTGTGACCGCCTACAGAGTCACCTATGACCGGTATGTTGGGTAGGTTATGACACCCTATTGGCTGTTGTTGATGTGCACACATGAGTCTGTGGGCTATAAGTAATTGGTGTTGTGTTTGGTGATGGGGGCTGCCTCTGTTGCCTACACAGAGAGTATGGAGAGGTTCTGCAAATGTTGTAGTCATACTATGTGTGGCCTGTGGTGGTGGAGATCTAGTGAGACTATGTGATGAGTGGGGTGTGTTGCAAATGTTAAATGTTCCCACATGAATGTCAGGTTCAGTCTGGGTTGGTGAGAGCATTACCCCCAGCATGGCTACATATGTGCATCTCCCACAGGCTGTAGTGTTGTATGTTGGGAGGTGAGCATTGACTGTGTACGTGAGACAATTGCTCTATTGCCTCATGTTTGCCATATTCATCATATAGACAGGCAATAACACTGGTAAGTGACACTTGGACATGCCTGTATATTCAACAATGTCTCACAAGATATGTGAGTTATGTGTGTACAACAGCTGTTGTACTGTAAGCAAGCTGGAAATGTAAGGACAGACAGTGTACCTGTAAGAAATGAGTTGGAATGTGTGCTATAGAAATTAGTAGCTCATGAAGTGCTTACATGTTCTGAACAAGTGCTGAGCATAAATATGCAATACAGATAGGGTGTTGTATAATATAAACCCACTGCAACCCACAAGCAGAGACGCCAGTCGTAATTGGAGGCAAAGCACTATTACCCTGCTGAGTATGGTCTGCAAGTCTATGAACCTTTATCAACGTAGATGTTAGCAGTAGAGATGTAGATGACAGTACGGATGATTTCACACTGCATGGCATACCTGTGATAGGTCATAGGACATCACCCATACTGTGTTCCAGCTACACTGCGTATACTAGATGTACCTTCGTATGTCACAGGAGTGGTCTACCAGTGGCCTGTTGACAGAAGCAACACTACAAAAGGTGTCTGAGTGACATGTGCATATCACATCAGTGGCAGCTACAGTAAAACAGGGTTAATGTTTTGTACTCCCCCCCTCATTGTAGCCCATACTACACAGACAAATGGGAGGCATCTGTGTATGTAAGGATGTGAATGGCCATGACCTAGGAGCAATAGCTGTTTCAGTGTTGTGGACAACATACAGAATGGGCTTTCTGGGTGAGGTGTGTGACATATGTGCACAATCTGACAGCTGATAATAGCATTGTCACCACTAGGTGAATAACCCTGTACCCATTAACTATGACCTAGGCAGTGGTCAACATTATGGGCACTGTTTGTAAGGTATGGTGCTGTGTAGTTCACCTCCCTGAGCTGGTGACGTCTCCAGGCCTATTATGTAGTCATACGAGGCACCCATGTCATGACAGGGTGCCATCCATGAGCATGGAGATCATTGGACAGGCATACTCAGCACTCGGGTGACCAATATCGGATCACGTATCACCTTTCAGGGGTATTAGCCATGCGTGGATGGGCGATACCAGACTTCACACCTCCACTATGCGGCATACTGGCTACCTTGCATAAAGACATATGCTACACTGTGATGTTGGACATGCTACATGTACATATCCTGATCTGAAAGACATACGTCATGGACAGCCACCGTCCTACTACCATGATCACCACATGCTGGACAGATCCATGTGCCATACATGTTACATACTCCTGCCATACCATGCAACCCTGTCCATCAAAGCTGCACATGTCATCTCTGTCAAACATGGTGCGATGACTGCATGGTAGATGTATCATTAACTGTCTGGATCAGTAATGTGGCACTGATGCACCTGACGGTGGCAAAATGGCTGTTGGATACAGCTAGAAAACCTTGCCCATACATGCCATGGTTGATAACCATCCCCGCGAATAATGTCCAGCTAGCCATTGTCCCATGTGTATCACATGTGCAACACAGGCGATACATGGCAGGCTGTTGAACTGCTGTACAGTGCCATGTAGATGTATATGGCAAAACACCTGCATGTAATGGTTTCCGTGCGCATGTGTGCATTGTCACTGCTCATGTCCGTTAAGGCAGTGTATGTGTTGATATGTGACATATACACAGCATCAAGGTCAAGAGCATTACTGTGGACACATCCAGGCATGTGCTGATAGGTAAGGACACCAGTACAGGCAAACAGACATGCCCACATCAAGACAGCATTCACATCGAGTATGAGCAATGTAATGAGGTGACACACAAATATGGTGTTGATATCCAATGCACAACGGGTGTTACATGTGTGTGACACAAACATGTCAGTCGTATCAGTGTCATGATGATTTGCAAAGATAACTGTTCATATGTACTAGATTTAATACAAATGTATGCGCAGCTGTATCTCTGTACATCTCTGTGATACTGTGACCTGTCTCCACCATTATGTCTTCCAGATAATGCCTTGTTCATGCCTGCCAGCATATAGCTGCCAGGAGGATGATGCCCTCATCCTGTACCTCCATGATAACTATGAGGTGTTGTTCAGACATGTGCCACAGCATGCCCAGCAGCGTGACGACCTGTGGCAGGAGCTATGCAGGAGAGTTAATGATGTGGGTGGCCATAACCGCACCTACTAGCAGGTGCGCAGACACTGCATGGACTTGATACGACATGCAAAACAGCATGCCAATGCAATCACCAGGGAACAAGGTGGAACAGCTGGTGGGCCACCAACCCAGCCCCCACTTACACACACCGAGGAGCTACTGGCCAGCCTGGGGACACCCTCAGAACAGCATCCACAAACAGTAGCTGCCATCGTGGAGGTGGGTGTCTCCCAACCACTGAGCCTGCAGTTGCCTGGTAAGTCACTAATGCACATATGACTATTATATCCCATTTAGTTGCATGTGTCACTGTACAATATGTAATGTAACATCATATGTAAGGTATGTTTACATACATGCTGCATACTATAGTTTGCTACCCTGTGTATGCACACATGTGCATACTATATGCTATTGTACAGGCAAATGTGTTAACATTCACAGTGCACCCTGTAGCTGTCATATAGTCATGGATAATGTTCAAACCGCTGTGTCACCCCTATACAGGTACCTCTGGCTTGCCGCACAGACATCAGTCCATTGCAGGTGAGACAGTTATCAGTATCAGGCATGTTAATGCATATATCTATTCACCATGTGGCCAGTTAACACATGTACACATAATGTATGGTCCAGTCACGATATACAGGTCGCATCTGTCATCAAGCACACTGGCTACCCATGTGCAATATATACAGACTAAATGAAACACCGACATGAAACCACAGTATCTGTCATTGCTAGATGTGTGGACAGCTGTGCATACAACGTTGGAGGTGTTGTTCAATGTAGGCATATGTACTATACATTGGAACAACACATGTGTGGTATGCAAACAGTACCACACAGTGAGCTGGGATGTGGGCAGCCCACAGAATTCACCATTGTGTAACATGCCCCTGCAATGGGTGCACACATTGTGATGTGCCATCTGACAAGTCCCAGACATGTAGTGTTACGGCTGCAATATTGTCTCACTATCCCATAATACATATCTCACATACCAAACATACAACCCTTTGTCTGCATAACCCTGTGGACAGTGACGTATCTGACATCTATGGGTGTATGTCATATGGGACAACACAGACATGTAAGATAGATGGCCATCACAAACATTTGGCCAACACATGTTCACACATGGTCATGGAGGATGGCCAGAGACATGTAGCCACACAGTAAATGTGATGTGTATACACCCTGTTGCACATTGTCCACACATGGTCCAACTATAGCCTTTGTTGAATGGTTATATAGTTGATGTGGAACACTGGATATCCTAAAAGCCTGGGCACAGCTTGTGGAGGTGTCACTTAATTTGACCATAAAAGATGTGTTGAACATCATGACTGTGTCATAGCAAGACAATAGTCACCTGTACAGCTTCCACAGACATAGACACCACATCAGGCCATAGATACCGTACATTTCCCTTGCTGCTGTTGGACATCACTGTCAGCTGTGCACCTCGATTGTGTGGTACATAAGTGTCATGTGGGACATGGTGTATTGACAAGTCTGCCATGTGTGGACACGGTTGCCAGGCAGCTAAGACATGTTAGTAGTTGTGCATGGGTGTCATCCGCAGGTCTTTCAGTGACCTGTCACATGACACAGCACAGTTTAGTGTGTATACACCTCAGCGATGTGGGTCACAATCCACAGTAGTTATGTCATGTGTTTGCACGCAATCATGGCTATGCACTGTGTGTGTATTACACACTGTATAGCAATATAGCCACCTCATGATGCCATGCATTGGCACAGTGTCTGTACTTCACACTGTATAACAATGTAGATGCCTCATACTACCCTTCAATGCTCATGCACATCTGCTAAAAGTGCTTTCTATCTGTAGGGCATACAGACAACACTGCAATGTGAAAGCCATTACACCGCTGTACATGTGTCAAGACACCATTGTGTCAGACATGTATGCATGTCAATGCACACGTCCGCAGATTACATGTCATACTACATGTCAATGTCAAGGTCACATCAGCCATGTGTACTGTTAACCTGTGCTGGTCCACATTGTGTATCACAGGGATGCATGCTTACTACCATGATTGTGTGAACTGAACACCGAACTGTCCATGCTGGTGTGAACGACCTGAGACGTAGCTCCCTGGACTACATGACAAGAGACATAGAGGAGCTCTCTGATTATGTAGCCCAGGTAGGTATGACCCTGACCCTGAGCAGTATCCTTCCTTCACCAAGAATGATGCCACAATATAGAGACAAGATGATCATCTTTAACAATTGGCTTAATTTCTGGTGTCATTCAAATGGGATCCAGTGTCTGTCTGCCTGGGATGACATGCTTGACAAGCCACACTGCTTCGCAAGGGACGGCTTGCACCTGTCTCCCCTCAGATTCCGGATATTGGCTAAGGCTCTTGCCACCCCCTTAGTGCCTTTTTTAGGCAAGGCTCAAATTCTAAACCTACCACCCTAGAAAACAAAAATGGGAAGAAACTGAGGGTAATGCTGCTCAATGCCAGAAGTCTAAATCTCAAAATGCATGCACTCGAGGCCCTTCTCAGTATGGAGAACATCGATGTCTGTGCTGTAACTGAAACCTGGTTCAAGGCTCCTGAGAGCACCCCGGCACTATCAGGTTTTACCTCATATCATGCGTTCCGGCCCCAAAACCCGGACCACACCACAAAAGGAGGGGGTGTATCCATATTCATAAAGGATACCCACACCTCCAGGTTGGTGGCAATGCACGAAACTTCGGAAACCATCCAGGTGCAACTAACCATAGGCAAAACTGCTCTACAATTTGTAGCATGCTACAGGCCACCCTCTCAAACTCAGGAACCCCATACAGCCTTCCTGAAGACACTGGAGGGTATAAATGTATCTCCAAACACCATCATATTGGGTGACTTCAACTACCTGAATATAGACTGGGACCATTACTTAAGCCCTAACTTTCTAGCCCAACGGTTCCTGGAGTTCATAAATTCAAATGCCATAGAACAACTAGTCACTGTTCCCATGAGAGGAGAAAATATACTAGAGCTCATTATCACAAACATGGGGACAAAATGCTCCACACCGGAAGTATATCCCTCATTGGTGAGATCTGATCATAAACTAATCTCACTGGAAATCCACATCCCGCCCCCACCTCAAACAAAAAAGACCACAGTGAAGAACTTCTCTAAAGCAAACTTCACACTACTCAAGACTGGTGTGGTATCCTTCAAGGCCCCTGAGCCAGTGGAAACCACAACCCAAGCTGCAGAATCCCTTACAAATGCCTTCTATGAACACCTCCAGGACTGCATGGATCAGGCAATCC
>NC_056742.1:34570841-34658341 GCF_019279795.1 Protopterus annectens | reverse complement strand
CTTGTGTTATAGTACATATTCCCCATGGCCATGTCCATCTGTTTTGCAAACACCATGACCATCTCACCATCTGCATTCTTTATAACACCATGCATTCCCATCACTTCCACAGATCCTCTGTTCCCTTTACCAACATGCCCATTTACATGTGCTGAAATGACCACTCTGTCACCCTTGGGTGCAGACACTACCACATCATACAAACAACTTCACATTTCTTTGTCATCCATCACACAACCAAGTTGTGTAGCATATGAGCCCCCGCCAACCTTGGGGCACACACCCCAGTATAACACCAGAGTATGGAGGTCAACATGCTGGAGGTGTGTGGCACCCACACAATGGACAGGGATCATGCAGGTAAGGGCCCAGTGGTTACTAGTACACTAATGTATCGACATACATGTATCTGTATTGTATCTATATCCTTGTGTCAGGTCCAACTGCAGTTGTGGATGGGATTTTCTAATGCACAGAGGTGCACATCTATGCTGAGGACAGAACATTGTGTATTATTGGGGTTAGTACTGTAAATGTGCAGACATGCTGCATCCATCCTGTACCAAGGCCACATGTGAGGCTGCTGACAATACTTCCCTCTCACAAATATCTAGGACCCCCTGGTCTGCATATGGGACAGCAGCCTGAAGCTGGTGAGTATGACATTGTTCTGTTGCTGCTTGGCAATACCCTAGCTATGTGAAGAGCATGCAGTTTACCATGCACACAACTATCAATAATAGCTATATTGCTTTATGTAATAGCTATATTGCTTTATGTGCATGTTCACTCGTTGTGGGGTTAGCTGCATTGCATCACAGTGGTCACCATGGGGTCTATCTGATGTGAATTCAACATTCCTGTAGCATACCTCACTACTTGTCAGTGCCAAGATGGCTGGACAGAGGCAAGCAAAATGGGCTGGACAACAGCCTAAGGTAGGGACATGTGTGACACATTAGTGGTATACAGTGTATATACATTGTGTACACACCCCTGGTAAGATGCAAGGTGTTCCTGTTACATACAAATTAGGATCACAATATGTCAGTCCACACCTCTTTCAGCCTTTAATGTGACCCATAACATGAACAGTTCCCTTGTAAAACCAAGCATCTGGACTCAAGTATTGCACCTACAAGGCTGGCCAACTGTGATTGTGACAGACGTCATATCAGCATGATGTTTCAGTTGGGTATGATACGTCATGCTGCCATATGTGTCAGCACACTCACTGTGGCCTATTTCGCTACAATATCACATACATGAGCATTGTTATGACACACAGACCACTTCCGACCACGTATAGGTTGCAAACATCTGGATATTCCAGACACATCTGTATAGCGGACTGTATAATGGTTTAGCTTGCTGCATGTGAGGCAGATGCTGTTACCACACTATATAAAGTAACGGCAGCGTGAGGTGGTCATCAGCCATGTATGCTACACACATCAAAATGGTATAAGCCACACAAAATATGATCCTCACACACACAAACAGTTGCCAATATTGGGATTAGGATGCCTGCCTATATAGTTATTTCTACTACAGTGCTATCCAGTTATGAGATGCACCATAGAGCTTATACATTTCCATCTAGTCAAAAAGTACTTCTAAGGTGGATGACATCAACAGGACTACTAAATTGGAGTGAGGGGAGTTGTAAACAGTAGTGCACAGGTCAAAAATGTTGTCACCCACACACTATATGATTATCAGATAAACACACAACCAAACAGTTACCAGTAGGGAGATTAGAACTTCTGCCTATTTAGTTATGTCTACTATAATGCTACGCAATTATCAGATGCACCACAGAGCTTATACATTTTCACCTACTCCAAAAGTACTTCTATGGCGGATGACATCAACAGGATTATTAAATTGGAGTGAGGGGAAGTGTAAAGGGTAGTACACAGATCAAAAATGGGGTTCTATTTCAGAACATCGAAGTATTAAAACTTTGAATGTTCTGATATCGAACACTATTCAGCAAACACTAAGAATAGTAAAGCTGCAGAACAGCAAATTCTTTCCTTGGGAAAGAATTCTGTTGACCATTTCTGTGGCTTTGCTATTCTTAGCTGTGTGGTGGAAAGTTACGGGTTGGGTTCAGGTAAGTGTGCGATTGTTTGTAAGTTAGGGTTAGGGGTGGGTTAAGTGAGTTAGGGTTAGGTTGCAGGTTAGGCGTGTGTGCAATAGTGACAGACTTTAGGGTTAGGGGTGGTTTAAGTGAGTTAGGGTGCGGGTTAGTTGAGTGTGCAATAGTGATGGACCTTAGGGTTAGGGTTTGGGTTAAGGTAAGTGGGTAGATAGTAGTGTATGTTTAGTTTAGTGTAGTGTTAGATGTAGGAATGTATGTGTAAGTGTGTGGTTGCTGTTTGTTTGATGTGCTTGTATTGTGTGTATGTGTTTCGGAGCATCAAATTTTTTCCATGGGAGAAAATTTGCTGTTCTAAATGTTTGATATTTTCATGTTTAGATGTTCTGGTGCCGATGAAATAACATTCGCTATTTTCATCTTTCGATAATGTGATATAAACGCAAAAATGGTATAACCCACACACTACATGATTTTCACGCAAACACACACTCACACACAGTTTCTAGGAGTGTGATTAAAACTCCTGTCTATCTAATTATTTCTACTATAGTGCTACGCAGTTATCAGATGCACCACAGAGCTTAAACATTTTCACCTACTCCAAAGGTACTTTTAAAGTGGATGACATCAACAGGACTACTAGATTGGGGCACGGGGAAGTGTATAGGGTAGTATACAAGTCAAAGAGGGTATAAGCCAGACAGTACATGATACACACACACACACACACACACACACACACACACACACACACACACACACACACACACACACACACACACACACACACTTGCCAGTATTGGGATTAGAAATCCTGCCTATCTAGTTATGCCTACTACAGTGTTATGCAGTCACTGCATGTGCTACAGAGCTTACTGAACTTCCCCATGGCCAAAGCTGCTGATAACTGCACAGCTGAGGTAAAGTATTACAGGTGGCAGAAATTCTGCCTTCAGTTCCATCCTTACATCATGCTAGTTCTTTCTGTCTTGCACTTCAAATAGCATTATGGCTTGGCACTTCACCAGATTATTGTTATCAATAAGTGTGGCACACCTGGGAGCCATCAACATTACTCGTTCATCACAGAAGTAGTCCCAGTACTTACTAGTTATGTCCACCCCTCCTGGCATGATTGGAAGGCAGTTTTCTGTGCTTTCACCCATTAACCTGGTGCACTTGTCCATTCTAAGGCACTGTTGCAACTGCCTCCTGTACAGACAAGTCTCCCCTCTAAACTCCAAACACTCAGATCTGTGAGAGTTACCCGTATATCACCCAATGTGGACATATGCATTCTCCAGCAAAGACTGGACTAGCAGGTCAAGAGGATAAGATCAACACCTGCACCACCCCATGAGGAACACATAGCTCACTATGACTCCCACTTTGACAGCCATGAGAAACAGTGAAAAGCCACACACCCACCTTCACAGAGGCACTCAATGGCCATTTACCCAAACAGCACAGACCAGCAAGAGAAACACCCACTCAGACAGCACTACACAGCACATGCCAAGGGACACATATTTTACCTACACAGTGTGCCCCTCAACTTAAGCTCCTAAGGCTAACTACCTTACACATTATGATAATTATGGGTAACTCAATACTGAGGCATGTATATAACCCACTCACTAAGTTGAATATGGAGCAGGTAACAGTCAAATATCTATCACATGCCAGCTTCCAACACATGACACAGCCAGTCTTGGCACTCCACAACAACTATGAGCATCACTCTGTATCCATGTGGTTGTGAATGACTTGGGACACACCTCCCTGGACTACAAGACAAGAGACATGGTTGAACTCTCTGATTATGTGGTCCAGGCAGGTGTGACAGTAGCCCTGAGCAGTATACTGCCATCACCCTGAATGATGCTGTAGTACTATCAAGAGATGATTGCCTGCAAAATTGGCTTACTTGTTTTGTGTCATTCTCAGGGGATCCAGTATCTCTTTGCTTGGGATGACATGAGAGACAAAACTCAATGACTTGCCACAGAAGTCTTACATCTGTCAGTGCTGGGATTCCAAGTACTAGCTTAGTGTCTTGCCACCCCTATAATGCCTTATTAGGCAGTGTTCTTAATGTAATTACTACCATAACAGCTACACATGTATGTAGTCTGGGGGTCATGCTGCTCAACAGTAGACATCTAACTGTCAGGATGCAGTCACTCAAAACACTCGTCAGAGTGGAGGACATTACCATTTCTGCTGTAATGGAGAGGTGGTTCACAGCAGCAGACAACATTCCTTCAGTAACAGGCTATAATGCATTCCACAGTTGTCAGCCCCCAAACATGGACCACACCACACCTCCACAGGTGATGTTGTTTCCATATTCATTGTGGATAGGAACACCTCCAGACTAGTATCCCAGCATAATGCATTGGATATACTTCCTGTACAACTGCCTTGCGTAATAGTGCAATCCAGATCATAGCCTGCTATGGGTCTATATCTATGTCCCTAGACTGTCAATGCACATTTCTCAACACCCTGCCATCTATGAAGTTCCAATGCAACACTGACAATGTATGAGACTTTAATTACCCCTCCATCTCCTGGGGAAAGTAGCCAAGCACCTGTACAGTGGCCCAACACTTCCTGGGATTCATCATTTCCAGTGCCCTGGACTGGCACATACTGACCCCCGGTAAAGGATGCAACAACCTTGACCTGTGTTGACTACTAAAATATGGGACTGTTGCTCATCCACAGTTGTCAATCCCTCCCTGGTGAGATCCACACAGGCTGTAATCAACATGGAACTCAGCTTGTCAACACCCCCCCCCCACAAAGGTTACCAGCTTGCAAAACCTTTCCAAAGCTGAATGTACAGCCATAAAAACAGGGGTGGATGACTTCACTGCACCCATGGCAATGGGAAATAGCCACAACATCATTGAATCATACACATATGCACTGTACAAACAGGTACATGTATGCATGGTACTAGCCATAGACAAATGAACCCAGACACTGTCCTCCAAACACTGGGAGACAACATGATGGTCCCCTGCCATTACCAAAGTGTACAACTGAAGGAGGACACCGTTGCAGAGAAAGGTGGCATCCCATGACTGTTGAACTCCCTTATTAGCCTCAAACACAACTTGGGATCCCTGATGGCATCCCCTACAGGCATCTATGAAGGCAAACATGCAGCAGACACTGACAAGAATCACAAAAGCCTTTGATAGTTACATCAACGAGCTCCACAGCATAAAACACAAGGGTTGTGAGTTACTGCACAATGCTAATACCTATCCTGAGACAACAGATATTGGCCACAGTCTTGGCAACACATTCAGTGCCAGCTTTACCCCCACCCACAAGTGTGCAATCTCAAGGAGGACTGCAGGCCAGGTTAGACCTGCATTGTCCACAGGCAAGAATACAGCTTCCATGGGACACCAACATATTCATGGTTGTGTTCTATACAAAGTAACCTTGGAATAAATCTGTGTGTCCTAGTCAGTCACAGCCTCACCTCAGGCTTTGTCCGTCAAACATGGCACACTGCCACAGTCATCCCTCTCCATAAATGGGTAGCATCTACAGACCCTGGGAATTATTGGCCCCTTAGTCTGACAGGTCCACTATATAGAGGTATGGAACACATAATCAGAGACCTGATTGACCAATATATAGGTGCTTTCCTAACTCTGGACCCACACAGTTTGGCTTTGTGAATGGCAGATCATGCCTGCTCAACCTGGTTGATGTCTTTGACTGAAGCACCAGGGCTGTGTATGACAGTAAGGGACTACATACAGCCTACATCAATCTGTCCAAAGCTTGTATTACCATCCCTCAGTGAGCGATTATTGATAAACTCCATAAACCATAAACTAGGAATCAACCCATATATCATTGTTTGTTTTGCAAATTTGTTCACAGAACACACAAGTATGACAGTGGCAAACTCCAGGTCAGACTGGCAAGCAGTCACAATTGGAGTCCCACAGGGATTAGTACTGGGTAGTGTCCTGTCCAGCAACTACATCTCAGGAATCCAGCCCAACACAGAGGGCCTCTGGCTGACCAAGTTCAAAGAGGACTGCAAGCTGGGAGCTATCGATTCCACAAGTGATGCACACATCCCACAGAAAGGCCTCACTGAGACCACTAAGTGGTGTGGGAACCATGCCCAGAAGCTTGACACCACAATATGCATCATTATCCTGCTTGGTAAAACACTCAGTTCCCAGTAAGTACCACACCAATGGAAGCCCAATGAACACCGTATGCATTATAATAGATCTGGGGACATAGGTTGGCAGCAACTCCTCCTTCAAGCACCACACTGCCACTGTGGTCAGCAAGTCCTTTTATATGACACATTGTATTACCAAGGGTTTGGCATCCAGGAAGACAGGGGTAATGATCTCTTTCTACTATTCCCTCATTAGTGCACTCCTCAAGTATCATGGCCCCTTTGCCATGTACCTCACTAGACACCTGCTATAGCTGGGAAGCCACAGAAGCACCTCACAAAGAGGTTCCTAGGCATTAGACACACATCCTACACAGACAGATTTGGCAGACCCAAGCTATTCTCTGTGTTATATCACCTAATTAGCAGCTATCTGTGCTTGACTTACAAAGCCATGTCTGACCCAGCTGTTTTTTTTTGAATGCTACTTATAAATCCATCCATACCACACACTATAGAGACCTCAACCTCAGTACCACAATCACCACAACATGCTGGTGGGACAGGTCCCTGTACACGCCCTGGAATACACTTCCCATACATGTTATGCAGAGCACCTAGCTGACCCAGTTCCAGAGAAACTTGATTAGCTGATGGGTAATAGACAGTTCAACCCAAGGATCACTGCAGTGGCTATACCTGATACAGGCTCTGGGATGTAACATCCTGTGGCACAATGGCAGTGCCCTTCTATGTGCTAGGCTTGTTAAGGCTCCTGGGCCATTACCTACTACACACTTGTGAATCTATGAAGGGGATGACATCAGCAGGACTAATAAAGTAGTGCAGTGGGTGTTTAAAATACCAAAATACCTTGTCCTATAGACACACATACACACACACACATACACACACACACACACACACACACACACACACACACACACACACACACACACACACACACACTTGCAGATGTCAGAGTAGAATCCCTACCTAACTAGTTACTACCTAACTAGTGATGTGTATAATAGTGTTATACAGTTACCACATGTGCTACAGAGCTTCCTGGTCTGAGAGTTGGCCATAGGTGCTGATATGGGGAATGACATCAGCAGGACTGATAAAGTAGAGCAGTGGGTGGGAAACATAACAAAATACTACTACTTACAAACATACATACCCACACACACATTTGCCAGAAGAGTAGAACCCCTGCCTGCCTAGTCATTTGTACTATAGTGCAAAGTATTTATCACACACACACTGCTGAGCTTACAGGGCTGACAGCTGTCCAAGGTTGCTGGTAACGGACTGGCATCAGCTGGACTTTTAAGGTGGGGCACTGTGAAGTGTCGTCGGCGGGAATGGCATAAAACTGTTTCACCTATAAAAAAACACACAACTCCCTCAGTCTTGCACACACAACTGTCACACATACACACACACACACACACACACACACACACACACACACACACACACACACACACACACTCACACACACACCTCTACATTTGTCAGGACTGAGATTAGAACTCCTACCTAACTAGCTATTTGTACTATCGTGTTATGCAGTTATGGCATTTGCCACAGATCTTATGGGGCTGATGCCTCATGGAAGGCACTTCTAAGATGACTGATATCTGCAGGACTGCTAAAGTGGGGAAAGGGGAGGTGTACTGGGTTTGAATGGACCCAAAAGCTTTTAGTTGCAAACACAGGGACACACACTTTTACCAGGACTGAGATTAGAACAACTACCTAACTAGTTGTTTGTACTATTTTGTTATGCAGTTATCGCATGTGCCACAGAGCTTATGGGGCTGAGGCCTGACGGAAGGCACTTCTAAGATGACTGATATCTGCAGGGTTGCTAAAGTGGAGAAAGTGGAGGTGTACTGGGTTTGAATAGACCCAAAAGTTTTTTGTTGTGAACACACACATACACACACACACACACACACACACACACACACACACACACACACACACACACACACACACACACACACACATACACACACACACACTTTTACATTTGCCAGGACTGAGATTAAACCTCCTACCAAACTAGTTATTTGTACTATCTTGTTATGCAGTTATCACATGCTCCACAGAGCTTATGGGGCTGGGCCTAAGAAAAGTGACTGCTATGGTGACAGACATCTTCAGGACTGCTAAGGTGGGGCAATGGAAAGTGCACTTGGTAGGGAAGTCCTGTTTATTCTTAGATTCTACTGACATTTCTCTAAGTGTATGAGCATGCATAGTGTGTTCTTCTATAGTACATGTGGGACTCCATTCCAGGGATTGTTGCACTCCAGTCCTGTTTGTTTTGTGCTACAGCCATACAAGTCAACCTGTTGGTGCAGAATATCAGGAGACAGACTATCAAAATGTGGGGAAAATGAGCCATACAATGATTGTGACAATTTCTCTCAGTAATGTATGGGTTGCAAGGAATTTCAAGGTTGGTTTTAGCAGACATCTATCATATATGGCATTTGACACTGTCATGTACTGCTTCAGTACCTCGTGACATACCTCATTAAATCATCACAGTGATTTACAAGAGAAATATCGGATGGATGATGCACACACAAGGTTTATGGGCCAAATGCTATGCATTTCTGCACTATCCAGCCTGTTGAGGGGTGTGCTTATGGACTGTTGGTGCTGTGGTAATGGTCCAGCACCTTGAGGATATAGTTACAATGGTGGAATCTCTGTGTATTTATGTTCTGGTCTGGTCTGATTTCCAGTCCACAGTTGTGTAATATACATCAGACAGGATCAGGGTGACAGGCAGACTCCAGATATATTTGTAGGTGATAGGATATGTGGGGGGTTTCCTGGGAAGATATGTTTGGTTATAGCTACCAGTCCTTTGCATTGGGTTCTCCTGAATAGTTTACTGCACTTGGAGGGTCTTGTGTGTGTGTCAGACTATTTTACCAGCCTGGAGGTATGTGTTTGTCACACATATATGTATGGCCCACCTCACTTTGCTTGGATGGCCGCATGTTGGTGTCAGGATGTTGTACAGAATGAGTGATCAGGGAGAGGTGTGTTACTCCCTATGGCTGGGGCCTAGGGTTCTGTGGGTGTGGACATGTCACTATCTTCCAGGGTTAGGCCTACCTGCAGTGGGTGCATTCCCATGTTTACATTCCGAGCCCTGCCTGTCGACTGTACGGAATATCACAGAATATCTACATCCATTACTCATTTATTTTGTTGGTTCCCCAAACAAGCGTGGTTTTCCAGCACAAGTGTTTTGCAAGTCACTCAGGGTTGAAGTAAGATATTACAGACTGTTGACATTGCAGTTTCAGACTTTGTACCCATCACACATTCCATGCTACTACAAATCATTCCATCAACTTTATAACATTATTAGAGCAGTATTTCACAGGTGCCCTTTTGTTTGGACCTTCATCACCCCATTATTCATGGCTTTGCCCCAAATTCTGGCTCCCTGAGGCTGGCAGGTTTGCTCCTAGCAGTTGTCAGCATGGCCTTTCTTTGCATTTTTGTGGACTGTGTTATGCTGGTGTTCTGGACTCCATGACACTCCCTAAATGGCACTGTGGGTGTTGCAAAGGCATTTGCCAGAAGCCGGTAGGCTAGGTGTGACAGTTGCAGGCCATCTGTAGCAGGGCAGTGCATTCTGATGTTTATATGTTCCCAGGCTGCTGGCAGGAGAGATCCCTGGGATAGCACCAGTGAGTTGACTGTGGGTGTTACTGACAATTGCTTTCTGTTACCATTGTGCCATCAGTCTGGGTGACAGCTAGATGCTGCTTCAGTCTAGGAACATGTTACTGCATTTCTATGGGACTATGGGGGGGGTGACATGGCTGTACATGTTACACATCTGCACAGACTGTGCTGATATTTGCTTAACATTTTAGTCCCATGTAGCATGATGGTGTGCCCTATCTTTCAGACTACGGGCATAACAGTATCAACCACATGTCAGACTGTTCTGGCATAGACATGTTTAGTTTCAGACATCTTACCTTTCAAAGCCATACTGCCACTGCCAGACCTGCTGTAATATCACTGTGTAAGAGTCTGTGGGTGGGGATTTCATGGGTTTCGCCATGTGGGGGCATTTGCCAGGCACATCTGTATGGTTGTGTACAGCTGATCTGCTGTGTGTGGGTGGTGGTGGGTATGGGACCCCCACTTTGACATCCATGCATGTGACCTATGACACCCCCCCCAGTTATTTGGCTCACAACATATATTGCAATGCTATTTGTCAACCAGCGTGGTACTGCATGGTGTGGGTAGGGCAGTACTAAAGATACACATCCTGCTGTCTCACAGAGCTGTCAGTTGTCTGCTGCTATCCCAGTTAACCACCCCATTCCCTTACATGCTTGATCACTACCATAGATATGCTATTGGAAATGTCCACCCCTGTCAAATCACTGATACAGCTGTGAGGAATGTCAGATGTTGGAGTTGTAATAGCTTCCAGGGCAGCCAGCACACACATTCATGATAATGCCCTGGGCATTGCACATGACCTGGCAGTTGATGGAGTGGAACCCTTTGTGGTTTATGTAGACCATACCCCGGTCACCAGGTGGTGCTTTGATATGGATGTGCATACAGTATATGGCACCCAGTACCTCTGGATAGTCTGCTACATGGTGGAAGAGATGCATATTGCCGGTCAGCTCCTCATGTGTGCTGGGGAATTTAATGTGCATCATGGGATGTGTTCGCATAGCATCCTGGAACTGGTGGAGTATCCTGGATGCAGATGCTTGTGAGCCCCCCATGATATCCACAGTTGCTCTTTTGAAAGTACCTGTATTTAGTATTCTTAGAGCTATACATACCTTGGTATCCACTGGGATGGGTTCCCCTCTGTTTGTTCTGAATGTGAGTTGAGGCCGGCACAGCTCCACAATTTGCTGCAGTATGTCCCTTTCCACCCTGTAGCACTCTACTATCTCCAGATCAT
Organism: Protopterus annectens; assembly: GCF_019279795.1. Taxonomy (NCBI): domain Eukaryota; kingdom Metazoa; phylum Chordata; order Ceratodontiformes; family Protopteridae; genus Protopterus; species Protopterus annectens. Next base: position 34,647,082 of record NC_056742.1, on the reverse strand, counting down.
GTAGCCCTGGGCTTGAACACTCTTCTCCTTCTCCTCATAAGTCTGGGGCTGTTGTCAGCATTGTTCTCTTCATCACCTTCAGTCTCTTCCACATACTGATGTATGAATTCTGCCCCTAACATTTTGGTAGTATTGTTAGGTGAAATTTCCCCATCTGTGTACACTGGTGGTGTAGCGTTTGTGGGAAAAAACAGACTACAAGGTGTTTGCATAGCTTATAGTGGTGTGCTGCAAATGCTGCCTGTGTGATTGGCTGAGTATGATACATTCCACTTGTCAGCTCTATTACTTGTATTTGAGTGCCTCTATTCTGCTATTTCCTGTTTTTTTTTGTTCCACTCGCCATTTCCTGTATTTTTTAAGTTTTGTGGTTTAAATCCCAGTGCGCACCATGTACACCCTTTTAGGCAAAGTAAACAAGGCTATACAAACTCAGACACACCCCCTTGCTGACATATGCACAGTACTGCCATTTCTTGTGTTTTTTTTTTGTTTTTTTTTGTGGTTTGTTTAAGTCCCAGTGTGCGGACCACAAACCCATTCAGCAAGTGTAAACACTACTAAAAGGGAATGGCCTTCCCTGGTCATGAACATGCTTAGCTAAGCATAGCTAAGCTAAGTAAGACACACCCCCACTTAGCTATGCTTAGCTATGTGCAAACCCTGGCAACAGTTCTCCAATGTGCTTACAGAAAGCATCACACACCCCCTATTGATGTCATTTACTTCTCCTGCTTATACGGCCATATTAGAGCACCTACACGGTTAGGTGCAGTCTGACACTTAAAAGAAATTTGTGATTCAGTGAGATTCCCCTTATTTGTATACCTCACTACCTTACTCCATAGATACTGCCCTCACACTGAGCCTTTCCCCTTAGCAACCACTGTTCCCTGGTATTGTTTTCATTCTGCATGTCATTGAGTATAATGGCAAAATGCAGATTTCCCTGAAAATTGCTTTTCCCCCTTTTTTTTAATTTTTTGCACAATCCCTTTTGCGCTCCACTGCCCTAAGCTTAAACGGCCAAGATCGACCAAAAAAAAAAGTTTTATTTTATAAAATTTAAGATATTTTACATGCCAATGGCCATATATTTGGCCACTGGCATGCCTTCTAAATGTAATACATGCTTTCTTTTGAGCTGTCATGCCTCCGTTTTTTAATTTGCAGACATGCATTCAGCTACTAGCTGAATATATTTCTGTTTTGTCTCTGTTCAGGCATGGACAACTGCCTGCTTCCTGGATCACCAATTCACCTCATTTGCATGGTTTTCACCAGAAAATTAGGTAATTAACATATAGCAGTGGTGTCCATGTTGGAATAGTGTAGGAGTGCTCGTGCATGTCCTGGGAACTCGATCCTTGATCGCTCATCGACCATATTGTGTGCAGCAGCTCTTGCAATATTCCTGCACTCTTTGCAGAGCTTGCTGAATCCAGCCATATGTCATCGCATATTAATGTCATATTAAAGATATTGAGTGCTTTTCTCCTTCCAACATACAAATCAGGACTTCATCAAAATACACTCCAACTTTCTGTTCACAGTCTGTATCTTGCAAGACATTCATATTTGCAAGAAGTACCAGTTTTGATCTGTCCACAACAGAGTCCCACTACTGGATCAGTGAAGGTGTCCTCAGTATCTCCTCTTACTAATGAACAACCATAACTCCTAATTATGCTTGATGGGGCAGCTTACATTTTAGCAAGTACACAAATCAACTTCCAATGTGGTGTTTCAGAAACAGTAATCTTTTGGAAGGATATTGTGCCTAAAGAGTTGCTGTTTGTTTCTTCTCAAGATAATTTTCATATGTCTCAAAATTTTGGGCAGGTCTTAAAAGATTTGTATTTTCTCTATGAAAACTTAGACTTGTTTTGGAAGATAAAACATACATTGAGTTCTGTTTATCTAAGCATCTGTTTCAATTACAGTTTGCTACATTATTGGTAAAAGAAATACCTTGCCAGCTGTAGACGTCATATACATCTTGCTTTACACACACACGCACACACACACACACACACACACACATACACACACACACACACACACACACACACACACACACACACACACACACACACACACACACACACACACACACTTCAACACACATAAAGATGTCACAACACATAAGCAGAAAAAGAGCACCATGGTATTCATCAGATCTCAGCCTTAAAAACATAGTTTTCTTCCTCTTGGCTAAACTTTCCATCTTGTGTCTTACTGCATTGCTGTTTTTTTCATGCAAGTCGTTGCCTTTGTTTTTTATCAGCACTACTGTGTTTTTGTAATAAACCATGACAAAAATGAAGTCTCTCAGAAACCATGAAAATATACCCCAGGATTCAATAAAGTAATTTCTCAATGCAGGAATAGTGTAGCCACTACTGCATGGAATATGGCCACTGAGCGATCCAGTAAACTACTGTTTTGACATGCATGAGTGTGTCTACACTATTCCTGCACAGACACCACTGCCTAATGCTAATTACCTCATTTGCTGGTGAAAACCATGCAAATGAGGTGAATTAGCACTTCAGCAAGCAGTCAGGCATCCATGCAAGAATAATGTTAGTTGCAGAAATGTATTCAGCTATTAGTTGAATACATTTCTGCAAAAATGAAAATGGAGGCATGATAGCTCAAAAAAAGGCATGCATTATACCCTTTAGGCATGCCAATGGCCAAATATATGGCCATTGGCATGGAAAAGTGTTTCATTTTTATAAAAATAAAAGTTTTTTTTTGGCCGATCTCGGCCATTTAAGCATAGGGCAGGGACATGCAAACAGGATCATGCCGAAAATAAAAAAAAAATGTGAAAACTCAATTTTAAGAGAAATCTGCATTTTGCCATTATAGCCTATGGCAGAATCAAAACAATACCAGGGAACAGTGGTTGTTGAGGGGAAATGCTTTGGGGTAGTGCAGTAACTATGGACTAAGGCAGTGGGGTATGCAAATGAGGGGAAATTTACTGAATCACAAAAATCTTCAAAGTGCCAAACTGCACCTATCCATGTAGGTGCTATAACATGATCATGTAAGTAGGAGGAGCAACAGACATGAAAAAGGGGTGTGTCATGTATGTTGTAAGCTCATTGGAGCCCTATGGCACACAGATAAGCTTAGCTAAGCACAGCTAAGGAATGGGGTGTGTCTGAGGCTGTACTAACATATTCCATGAAGTGAAGAGTGTATTTGCATCCAGGCAGGGCCATTTCTTTCTGTTTACATTACCTAAATGGGTTTGCATGGCGTGCACCTGGTCTAAAACCAAACAAAAAAAAAAAAACGGAAATAGCAGGACTGTTTACATTTGGGCACCAGCTTTGTGCGGCACGCCTCGGGACTTAAAAGGGGAGGAAATGGGAAGGGAAAAAAAGGAAAGTAGCAGTATAAGAGCAATCAAGAACAAATTACATAGCTTGCAGGTGGAATGCATCATAGTTAGGCAATCATACAGGCAGCATCTGCAGTAAAACAGTATAAACTACAGAAACACCTTAGAGTCTGTTTTTTCCCACAAATTCTGCACCATTGCTGTACACATGCGGAGGAATTTTAACTGGAAAAATGTTAGGGGCTGCCATTGCTTTGATCCATCAGTATGTGCTAGAGGCTGAGGGCGAGAGGAGGAAAATGCTGAAAACTGCCACAGACCGAGGTGGAGGACAAGAGTGTTCAGATCTAGGATAACTTACTAGGGTCTACATGATATGTAGATAGTAGAGCACTACAGGGTGGACAGAGACATACTTCAGAAAATCACCGAGCTGTGCCAGCCTCAACTCAGAACTAGAGTCAACAGATGGGAACCCATCCCAGTGGATGCCAAGATATGTGTAGCCTTAAGAATTCTAGCTACAAGTACTTTCCAAAGACCTACTGGAGACATCATGGGAGTCTCACAGGCCTCTGCATCCAGGGTACTCCACCAGTTTCTAGATGCCATGCTACCACATGCCGCTAAGCAGATTTACTTCCACAACACCCATGAGGAGAGGACCAGCAATATGTGTCTCTTCCACTATGTATCAGAATACATGGAGATATTGGGTGCCATAGACTGCACGCGCATCCACATCAAAGCACCACCCAGTGAACAGGGTAGGATCTACATAAACCTAAAGGGATTACCCTCCATCAACTGCCAGGTCATGTGCAATGACCAGGGCATTATCATGAATGTGTGTGCTGGCATCTCTGGAAGCTATCACTACTTCCATATCTGACATTCATCACAGCTTTACCAGACATTCTCCAGTGGGGGCATCATGTATGGCCATCTGGTGGGGGATGCTGGCTATGCACTGGAGCTGTAGAATGCCATAATGAGGCACAAGCACAAACAAGAATCATTATAGAGTGTGTGTTTGGGATGTTCAAGTCACGGTTCCGCTGCCTTGATATATCTGGTGGAGCCTTGAAGTGCTCTCCAGCCACATATGCACACATGTTCATAGCATGTGTCATGCTACACAATATGATCCTGTGGAATCAGCTGCAACAGGAACAGCATGGTGAAGGGCCACACAGCCCACCACCATTGCCAAGGTCCCCACAGGTACAGAGGGACTCAGAGGAGGAGGCCCCTGAGCCTGTTCTTGTAGGCAGAAGGGGGCATGCCCAGTATGCTCAGGCCTTGGCTAAGAGGCAATGCATAGCACACACACTGACACTGTAGGGACCCCAGGGACTGACACCTCTCTCTGACTCGCACACACAGTAAAATGGATGGCACACACATCACATTACCTGTAACTTACCATGTATAGGCAGTGTACTGTGTGCATCCAACATAGGTGGCCCTCAAGCACCGTCCTCACAACTCCCACAGGCACAAGGTAAGTCAGTCTTCTTAACAATAAATGAATGGATTAGTATGTTTTGCTAACATATCTATGGTAATGCTGCATGCATGCAAGGGAATGGGGTCGCCTACTGAGATAGCAGCACACAACTGACAGCTATGTTGGACACCAGGAAATGTCTGGACAAAACTTGCCTCCACACACTATGCAGTAGTACCCAAGGGGGCAAATCCCACTGCAGTATATATGTGGGGACAACTAACTGGGGGGGGGGCATAGGTCACAGGCATGGATTTCAGTGTGGGGGTCCCATACCCACCCCTCTCGCCCACACAGCAAGTCAGCTGTAAAAAAACAGAGAGAAATGTCTAGTAAAGGCACACAAATGGTGGCAGTGTTGAATGCCCCCCCCCACAGACTCACAACATGATAGCACAGCAGGACTAACAGTTGAAGTAAGGCTATGAAAGGTAAGAAGTCTAAAACCAGCCATTACAATCTGACCTGGGGTCTTTACTGATATGCCTCTAGACCCATGACAGGCCACAATAGTATGGTAAATGGAACCAAAATGTAAAGCAAATATCAGCACAGGCTTTGCAAATGTGTACAGTTGACAGGTGTGTCCCCCCATATACCCACAGAAATGCAGTAACATATATGTTTTCAGGGAAATAGCAGTATAGTACACATTGGCAGATCTGTACCAATACACATGAAAACATGTTGCCTGTCTACAATACACAGGGGTCAAGGAGCTATGTGTATGTGTGGTTAATACTGTCAAGATCTGGCCAACATGTTCTCCTGGCAGTCATCTCATAGTGCCTTAGGTACAGTGTTGTCTTTTACTGGGCCATATGCAGATAACTGCAGTGCCAACTGTTATGCATGTCAGTGACCCCCCACTGCTCTGCCAGTGACATACCTGGAAATCACAGTGCTATGTGGAATATACTACACATATAATGGACATCTTGAAGGATGTGTAGCTGAGGTGCCAAGGCTTTTGTGGATATAAGTGCTTTTTGGTACTGTTGCCAGTGGTTATTTGCAATAATCCTTTTTTCTTATGTTTGCTTTTACATATAATTGACATGCCTGCACAGTAGAATGCATTCTATATCCACACCCATAACTCCCAACATCTGACAGCAAGATGTGTGGACAAGGGCAGAAATAAAAGTGGAACAAAGGCACAATGATAGGCATGTGTTGTAAATATCATCCTTACATACTGAGAAAGTTGGTAGGGTGAGGGGTTTGCAGTAGCGGGAATTGTCTGAATGTTATGTAGTCTGAAACAGTAATGTCTGTCATTATTTTGTAACATCACTCTTCAATTATATGTAACTAACTTGCCATAAAAACACAAGTTTACATAGAAAGGATGAAACCTCTAGCCAAACACCTGGACAACCTACCAAAAACTGTACAGGTGAGAGGTATGCCCACACAAGGATATGACATCTCAGATTAGAAATATATCACACAAGCAGGAGATCCCCAGCCAGTATATCACCAGGTTGCTGGACTATTTACACAGCATGTCATCACTCAACTGGCTGTAGCCACACCTCACAAATGGCCTTGTTGGGCAAGAATGAACATAGCTGCCCTCATAATATTGGTCTATGCGTCATACAACTAGTATTCCTCTGGTAAAACACTGTGATGATCTGAGGGTGTCTGGCACTAGGTAATGACACAACACATTGCAGTGTCAGACTACAGATATGTCAGAAAAAGTCAGCTAAACAAACTCAGTACCCCGAGGAAAGTCCTGTGTACTCTTAAGAGGTATTGTAGTAGCACACAAATCCCTGGACTGGAGTACACCTATCTTTGGAATGGAGTCCCACTATAACTATAGAAGGTCACACTGGGCATGCTCCAACTATAGAAGGTCACATTGGGCATGCTCCTACACTTAGAGAATCACAGGAGATGTTGGAAACCACATTGTAATATATGACTGTATTGTGTATATATGTCTGACCATGCAGACAGCTATGTAAACCTCAACTGTCCCCACATACACACATCAGACAGGATTACCCGCAGCTAGCAGTAGGTGGCTCATATGTGATATATCTGCATCTGTTGCGTGAGATACCCACACACATACACACACACACACACACATATATATATATATATATATATATATGGGTAACAGATAACATATGCCAAGCATACACACACATAGATGTGGGAAGTGAGAGACAGACAGTGAAAGAGAGAAAGACACAGGAGGGCACAAACAGAGTGAGTCACACACATGGATACTCTGAATGGCATACAGTGATGTCCTGCTGTGGACAGTGGCATACAAGTTGTAAACAGTTGCACGTGCCAGCATAAAAGGTAAGCTCCACTGTGTAATAGTACTGAGCTTGGGTTTATAATATCATATCACCTGCCTGTGTGTGTGTGTGTGTGTGTGTGTGTGTGTGTGTGTGTGTGTATGTGTGTGTTTGTAGGTCTAAGTATTAGGAGACTGTTCCCACTCAGTACACTTCACACTGCCCTACTTGACAAGATCTGTTGCTGTCAGTCACCTTAGACATACCACTGGAGACCTATCACCCCTATAAGCTTTATAGCATGTCTGAGAACTGTGCAACACGATGATCAAGATGGCTGCCGACTAGTTTAGTCCCTACTCCTTGAGCTCCTCACAGCTATTTAACTTTTGTTTTTTACAACTTTATACCAATCTTTTTCCTCAGTTTTTTTTTACTAAAAGATTTTATAAATCTTTTACTACGAATCTGGATTATTTTTTACTCTGGACTTCTTATCCTGGGATTTATTTTACCTCAGAACAATTTTGTTCTCTCTGCTGCTGGGACACCTGCTGCTCCAGTCTATTCCTGGTTCCTGAAATCCTGTCAATTGCAGTTCATCTCTGGGCATGGCTACAAAATCCGACTCCATGGAGACTCAGCCTACAAAGGCCAAATTTTCATCAATGCTCTCTCCTGAAAAAGATTCCAGTTCAAAAAGACTAAGGACATCTAAACAACCTACTGAAACTTCCAAAGTAAGTAATAAAGACTTAAATGATTCAAATTTCCTTTTAGACGAACTAAAAGTAGCATTAAAGCCTATCCAAAATGCTATCCAAAACTTTTCAGAACAATTTGCTGACTTTAGTAAAACTTTAAAGAAAATAAATGATAGAATGGATATGATTGAAAACAGAAATTCAGCTTTAGAGTTAAAAACAGATTCATTGGAAAGTGACCTTAAGTCTAAAGACAAGATTATTTCTGATATACAAGCTAAACTGTTGGATTTGGAGGCCAGGAGTCGAAGAAATAACATCATTATTCATGGTTTGCCTGAATCTTATGACAATAAAAACTTGCTATCTGTGACTAAGAATATCTTTGAAACATTGTTAAACTGTGAAACATCTTCAAAGTCTATAATTGTAGAGAGAGCACATAGAGCATTACGTGCAAAGCAAGATTCTTCCACACCAAGGATTATTTATACTAAGTTATTAAACTTTCAGGATACTTTCCAGATCATGGAAACAGCTAAAACTAAAAAACAGTTCATATGGAAGTCTCACAAACTATCTTTTTCCCAAGATCTTCCTTCTCAAATTAAACTAAATAGACAAAACTTGCCCCTATTGTGCTGACTTGATAAAAGAGGGATAAGATTTCGTATGTCCTATCCAAATACTTTGTCTTTTACAGTTAATGACAAAAGGTTTGTGTGCTCAGACCCCAAAGATGCTAAAGACATTTTTCTTAAAACATTTAAAAGCATCCTGACACTGTATCATAATATGTTACTGTCAATGGAATACAAAAGTGTTATTTTTCAGACAATATTTATAATATAGGATGTACATGTCTGTTATGACCTAATCCTATTTCACTTCAATAACTTGTTTTGAATTTATTTTGTTTTAATTCTGATAAGTTTTAAATAATATTGTGCTATGACAGGCTTTCCAGATTTATAGATTTACTATAAGTGCTAAAACAGTCAAATAGTTATGTTTCTTTCATTTCCTTGCTTTGTGTGAAGGCAGTATACTAGTTTTTTTAAAAGCTTTTAAATTACAGTCCCCTGTGTCAGTTATAAGATTTATGGAGGGAGAAACCGCGCCTCTCGAGACTCTTGAAGGAAAAATCTTCTGCTCATAGCTTCAGCTGCTGTTCTACATGATCGCGCACCCACTACAGACTCTCTGAGATGGATGGTGACGTCATCATTTGTTGCGAAAGCATGACAGCTTCGCATACACAATTGCGCTTGTTTTCAGCATGTATTCAGCATCAGGAATGTTTTATTAGGACTTTCTATCATTTACAGTGTTCCTCTTCACAAGCGAAGGATGTTTTTAAGTTTAAATATGTCTTTCTCACACGTTACATTCAGCGATCCTATACATGTCTCTCTCTCCAAAGTGAGCAGTTACCTTCATGCATTAGGATGGAAATTGTTCTTGAAACAAATGAACAGGTTAGTTTCATTTATTACAATTCCAGAAAATGGGTAAAGAAGAGAACATATATTTTCCTACAAAATGTTGTTTTTTATGTTATCTTGAAAGATGCCAAAATGTTTAAATAGACAAGTATTACACTGTACACCTGTTCATTTGAGAAATTCATGTATTTTTTTTTCAGAAGCTTGATTAGGGGACTGCAGTTGGTGGTGTTGTTATAGAAAGCCTTTACACAAATGTAATGCTTGGAATGGATATCTTTAAACGTTATTAGCTAAACTTACCTGTCTATATTTAAACTCCTTGATTTTTTGAGTTTAGCCTACTTGTTTTTGTTCTATTTAGATGTTATAATGAGTATATTTATGAACACTGTGTTTTTACATCCTGTTTGCTGTATTGCTTTTATATTTTAGAAGGACAGTTTAACTATATAATTTAACAGAGCCATTAGTATAAGTATTCTAAAATTTATTTAAATTCATATGAAAGTACATTAATATTCATTTAATCTAGTGTATATACTGTAGTTTAAGGTACTATCCAATAGTTATTTGTATTTATCTTTGAACATTAGATGGCGCCAAAACCTATTTCAATTTATAATATATCACTGTGAGCAGATGCTATATTACTGCTATTTAGACAGTTAGCTTACATCTATATTGAATTGTTTTTTAGAGTATGGTCGCTTGGAGGACAGTTTATGCTTTATTTGAACTATAGTTAAATGCTCATTCTATAGTTATTTGAGTTTTTTATCACACTTATTGTCTATTTGACTACTGGGAAAAAGTTACTAAGCATTAAAGAGTGTTTATTGGATAGTGCATGATTTTATCTGTTTAGCAATGTTTATGGCTTTTTATATATATGTATATCTAAAACATCACCTTATATATGATACAACTATCCCTAGATTTCTCACTGTTTTGTTTACATATATGATAGTGTTATTAGATGGGTTTCTTTATATTTATTTACATTACCTAACATATGTTCTGTTTTAATTGTAATACTTGTTATGCCGTATTGTTTTAGTTAATCAAAATTTATTCTACTTTTTTTCTTCTTTGAAATACTTGAGGAAATGCATTTAATCACTATAATTTTTACTTAATAATAGGAGCTTTTAGCTTAGTATTTCAAGTAGGGATTGAGTATGTTGGACATCTTGAATTTAGTTAGTCTTGTATATAGTTTTAGTAGTATTACTCTGGTTTTAATTTGTGTTAGGCTTCCTTTGAGCAATTTTTATATTAATCCGATGTTATTATTATTTATAATTACAACTTCTATCTTATTCACTTCTGATCTTCCTTTATCACAGGGTGATTGGTGGGTAGGCACTAGGGTTAGGATAAAGGATATTAATATACATTTTATTGCTCTTGAAAAATTTTTTTTCTTTATTTTTCAGCAAATGATATTTGTTGACCGGATTGCATATTCAAATGCTGCTTTCTTTTTTTTTCTTTTTAAAGTATTATTGGATTTTTACTTTGAGTTCACCTTTATAGCATCAATAATGATTGTATGCCTTGAATATGCCAGTTGATATAATATTGGATTCTTGGAATGTTAGAGGTATTCAAGGCAAAGCCAAAAAGTCATTATTATTTCATTTGATTTTTAAGTCACAGGCAAATATTTGTTTTATTCAAGAGACCCATATTCCGCGTCTTGATTGGAATAAAGAGAGAAATAAAAAATGGATCAAAAAGATAGTAGCTTCAGGTGACTCATCTAATTCCAGAGGAGTAGCTATAATCATTAAACAAAAATTCATGGGGAACATTATTGATGAGAAATTTGATAATGAGGGGAGATGGTGCTTATTTACCACTTCTATTGTTGGTCTGGACAAACCTGTTTTAGTCTTAAACTTATATGGCCCATGTAATTCACAACATTTTTGTTCATTTTAAAAATTTATAATATTCTCACATCCTATAAAGACCACCATATTATAGTGGGTGGTGACTGGAACGCAGTAATAAATCCAGTAATTGATCGATCCCGTTCCACTGTTACTTATAATTATCAATCTACTATGGCCCTTAATGATTTGATGACGGAATATAATTTAATTGATCCACTTCACAATGTTAAAGTCTCAAATAAGAATGATATCTATACTTATTACTCCAAGTGTTACCGTTCGTGGTCCAGATTGGATTTCTTTCTAATTTCTGATTATATCTCAAAATATATTTTGGATTTTAACATTGAACCTAGATTCTTTTCGGACCATTCAAGAATCTCATTAAAATTAAACATAAACTCTAATATTAAAAATAAAATTGACTTTAATAAGTGGTCTTTAAATAATAATTTACTGCTAAATGAAGATATTTGCAAACAATGTTCAGAAATATTACAGGAAATGGAAAATAACCTGGGGTAATCAGACATTCCTTATGACATACAATGGGCTGCATGTAAAGTGAGATTAAGAGGATTATTTATTAGTAAAGCAGCTTTTTTCAAAAAGCAATACTTTAGGAAAGAGGAGTTCTTAAAATCTAGAATTTTTTCCTTGGAAAATCATCTTAGACTGAATCATGACCCTACTATAGAAAAACAAATTCTCGACTGTCAGAAAGATTTAATTTTGCTTCACCAAAATAATCTCTCTTTAGCTGAACAAAATTACTTGCCTCATATTCAGAATGGGCCCAGGTTCCTTCTAAATTATTAGCGAGAATTATTAAAGTTAATTTTGAAAGACCGAAAATCTCATCTTTATCTTATAAAAATAAATTATATAACACGGATGAAGAGATAATTCAGCTATTCACTTCTCTATACTGATTTATATTCAGGTTCTTCTAATTCAGTTAATGATAATCACTTAAAAATCTTTTTAAATTCTCTACATTTCCCTAAATTAAATGATAGTCAACAAAAACTTTCTGCTCCTATATCGTTACAAGAAATCTCGGATTCAATTGATAATCTTAAATTGGGAAAATCTCCTGGTCCAGATGGTTTTACTCCAGAATTTTTCAAAACTTTCAAATTGGTAATTCTTCCCTTTCTTCTCAAAGTATATAATCATATAAGAGTTAACGATATCTCAGATATTAATTGGAATACATCTAAAACCATCCTAATTCTAAAAAATAATAAAGAAAAATCTGACCCAATAAATTATAGACCCATTTCTTTAATAAACGTAGATATTAAGATTTTATCATCTATTTTGGCTAACAGATTGAAACGGATTTTACCCTCAATTATTTCCCTAGATCAATCAGGTTTTATGTCCCACAGACATGCTTGGGATAATACTCTGTCCTTAGAGTCTATCATTCATCTCATTAAAAAAATTCAAACCCTATATATGCTCTGATCATTGATGCATCAAATGCCTTTGACAGAGTCTGTTGGAACTTTCTTTCAAACTATGTCATGTTTCAATATTCCTTTATTCTTTATAAATTTTTTAAAAGTTTTATACAAAGATATGTTTACTAGACTTTACATTAATGGTCAATTTTCTTCTCCTATAAAGATTACCAGAGGAACAAGACAGGGTTGTCCATTGTCTCCCTTTCTTTTTAACATTTATTTAGAACCTTTGTTGTTGTATATTATTCAAAATACTTTTCATAATGTCCCCAGAATTCTTAATACAAATTCATTTTCAGCTTTCTGATGATCTAGTTATTTACTTCCAAACTCCATTATCTGATTATAGAAAATAACAAACTCCATTGATTACTTCTCTTGGTTTCAATTATCTTTTAAATTCTTCTAAAACTCATATCTTTCCTTAAATCACTTAGCACATAAATCATTTTTGTTTTCAGATCATCATTTTCAGTTTACTTATAGTATAAAATATTTAGGTATCAATTTAGAACACAATAATAAATCTTTTCAAAATAACATCAATAAAGTATGGAACTCAATATTATCTGATATGGATAGATGGAAACATCTAAACCTTTCACTTTTATCAAAGGCACCATAATTAAAATGAACATTCTGCCTAAATTCCTTTACCAGTTCACATCATCTGATCAGATAATTCCAAAATCTTTTTTTGAGTCTGTAAATAAAGCTTTGGCAACATTTTTATGGTTCCCTAAATCTGTTAGAATTTCCTATTCCAGATTGTCAATTTTGAAGGACAAGGGTGGTTTAGGCCTTCCTAATCTATATCTCTATTATTTGATTGTCTCATCTAATAAACTTCTCACCATATCTAATTTCAAGAATATTTCTTATACAAATCATTCTTTATGGATAAAATTATGGTACAATTACATCATTTCAAAAAATATAAATCCAGAAGCTATTCCTTTTATCTCTTTGGATAGTTTATTTATTAAAAATATGTCTACTGTAATCAAACAAAAGATTAGAGCCTTCCAAACCTTACTCAAACTATGTAATCTAGAAAAGATTTCTCACCTTATTCAACCAATTCATCTAAACCCAAATATAATGATAGACAACAAACCCTTTAACTTAACAAAATATCCTTTAATAAAACATTTAAAAGTTAGAGATGTTTTGAAATATCTTGACTTATCTTTACCCGATTGGCGTAAAATTTTGAAAGTAAATTGGAACTATTCACCAATCCTTAGTCAACTAAGAGTAATAATTAAAAACAAGTTTTTATGTTTAGACCACATAGAACTACAAATGAAAAACCTCGACACGATTATCAAAATACTTTCCTCATCAGATAAAATGCTCTCAAACTCTTATAAGTTAATCAATAGCTTAATAATGGACCATAATTGTCTTTTATCAAATGTTTGGTTAAGTTATAACTCCCAATTGTCAGAGTCTCAGAAACTTTTGGTCATTAGATATACAAAGGAATTTATCCCTTTTAAAAAATTATCATATACACAATTAATGATTAATAATGATGCCTACTATACCCCATACAAATTAAATAAATTTAACCCAAGTAAATCCCCATCATGTTCATGTTGTTCTCACCCCCAAGCAGACCTTCTACATATCTTATGGTATTGACATTTTTCTCACAGATTATGGACCTCTTTGAAAGTCAGATTGCAGAAAATGTGGTACCAAAAGTCTACATTGTCCTGGGAACTTGCTATTCTTCATATTCCATTAATTCATCTTTCAAAATTAGATATTCATGTTATCATTTTTATTTGCTCATTACTAAAACTTTACATAATACAAAATTGGCTGGATCGAACCAAACTAAATTGGGTTACTTTCCAGAAAATGGCTTTTTCATATATTGATGCTCAAAGGCACTTAGTTAGAAGTCCAAAAAAAAAAGCATTAAAAAAGTTAGTGTTAGAAAAAGTCTTAAATATAATAAATAGTTAATGTTAAAATTTTTTTTTTTTTTTTTTTTTTCAGGTTGCCTAACTTGTATATAGTGTACATATTGCGTATTGCTTTATTACTTAATAATATGTTAAATCTCCTGAAGGATTGTTTTCTCATCTATGAGTCGAAAGATGTTTATTTATACCTACTGTTCATGTATAAAACTTCTAACTGTGTTGTTATTTATATATTTAATAAAAAATTTTTTGAAAAAAAAAAAAAAAAACTGTGTAACACTATAGTAGAAATAACTAGATAGGTAGAGGTTCTAATCTCAATACTGGCAACTGAGTGTGTGTGTGTGTGTGTGTGTGTGTGTGTGTGTGTGTGTGTGTGTGTGTGTGTGTGTGTTTGGGTTGAGAATCATATTATGTGTGGGTTATACCAATTTGAGTTGTGTCCCACCCTGTACACTTCCCATCACCCTACTTTACAAGACCTGCTGATGTTATTCACCTTAGAAGTACCTTGGGACAAGGTGAATTCAGATAAGCTCTGTAGTGCATCTGATAACTATGTAACACTATAGTAGAAATAACTAGATAGGTAGGGGTTCTAATATCAATACTGACAACTGCATGTGTGCATGTGTGTGTGTATGTGTTTGGGTTGATTATCATATCCTGTGTTGTCTATACCATTTTGATGTGTGTACCATCCACGTCTGTTTACCACCTCCCGGTGGCATTACTTTATATAGCATGTTAATGGCATCTGCCTCACATGCAGCATGTTAAACCATTGTACAGGCCATTACAGTCATCTGTACAGATGTCTACGGAATACCTGGATGTTTGCAACCCATATGTGGTCTGTCTCCCCTAACAATGGCCATGTATGTGATATTGTTGCCAAATAGGTCACAGTTAGTGTACTGACATGCATGCCAGCATCAGATACATACCTGACTGAAACATCATGCTGATACAATGTCTGTCAGGAGCAATAGATGATTCTGGTTGCTATTTCTGGTGGGTTATCTCACCATCCATGAAGGCATTTACAACATTACGTGTTGTAAGAGGTATTGGGTTATGTCCCACGCATATAATCTATGTGGGGCATGTCATGTGTATGTAGCACTACAGCACATTAAAGTGGATATGTAGGTTTACTAATCTGTCCATTGAAAACTGTGTTTGTGTTACTGTATGCACATCCCCTATGTCAGTCTTTACTGTGTTTATGCAAAGGATATACCATGTTGCCTACCTGCTCCATCTTGTAAACTCAGGAATGCATATCACAAACATGCCATACACAGTACCATGCATGCCCTCACCAACTGGATCAGGGTTGAGTGTATGGATAAGAAATGGCAAGGGAAACAAGTGCTGACATGTGAATCTGTTGCGGTCAATCAAATGGCTAAGCTGGTGAGGGACCTACTGGTAGTACTCCAATAAACTGTTCCATATGTATGAGCCTGTGGTACTGCACAATACTGAGGTGGCATGTCTGAAGGCTACATGTCTGTGACAAGGGGTATGTACACCAGGTCACACTGTCTAACAACAGTGTCCATCACACAAACGTGCATGCATACACACCTGATAAATGTACATGTAAAGCTGTACCTGGCTATGAAACAGTCAGTGTATTTCCACTCTGCCAAACTCCATGTTGGTAATGTCTGCAGGGCCACAGCCTCCAGACACACAGACACCTGGAACACAAACAGAATACAGCATGTCAGACTACATTCAGTCAGTGGTACTAATAGCAATAATGCATCATGGCTAATAAGGTACATATACCTTTATGTGTACCCATAACAAATGCAAGCAGGCAGAACCTTCAACAGTATTACCTAGCTACACTGTACTATATTCACCCTGTGCATATTAGCTTGTCCCTGCATCAATGGTATGGATGACAGGGATGTGACACAGATATCATCATATGCCCAGGGTGTGGTGTGGGCTTACCAGAGGCCTAGGCTGGGCCATATGGTTGACATCCATGTGTATGTGTTTGGAGGGGTATCCAATAGATAGGCTGTGCAGGGGTGCTGTGTGTGTCTGGAGGTGACCTGCATGTTATACAGATGTGTGTGTTATGCTATGTGGCTGCCCTACACAGGGGTATGCTGGATAGCTGTGGACTGTACATGGCAGGGTGTCCAGTTCACAGTCTCCAGCCATGGACACATGAACTAGTCCTGCCAGGGGTTTCACTGGCACCACCAGGCCCAAGGCCAGATGCAGCACTGCTTCCTGATGGTGACTGCTGTCTGCTGGATCCATGTCCCTGATGGGACCGACCAGGGCCACGTGCCCATGGCCTACTCCATTGTGAGTGGACAACAGCCCTCCTTCGGAAGTGCTGGTGTCACTGCCACTATGGGAGTCTGAAAGTGCACGGCCCCATAGACTCTCAGCTGATGTTGTTGCTGACCTACGTTCACATGGCCGATGCCCATCTCCCACCACATGCTCTAGCACAGACATGCCATGGGTGAGGACTGCCAAGTTCTCACCCCACTGTCTATTCATGACCTCAGTATTTTGGTGTGTGGCCTCAACAAGTTCATATATGTCACCATGTAAATCAGGAAGAGTTGCATCCACCACCCTGAGTATTTATCTGGTGTTGCTTTCACTATATACCTGTGCACCCATGACAGACACAGTCCAGAGTGCAGGCGAGGTCTCACACAGCTGGATGGACAGTGCAGCTCACAGGAGGACTGCGGCTCATCAAGCTGCTGTTGCAAGTGCCACAGCAGGTGTCACCAGATGCATGTTTTGTGCCTGTTGCTTTCACAAGTGCCACAGCAGGTGTCACCAGATGTATGTTTCATGGCTGTGCATCCATGACAGCCCAAAACATGCATCTGGTGACACCTGCTGTGGCACTTGCGACAGCAGTTTGACGAACAGCAGTCCTCATGCTAGCACACCTGTCCACCTGCGTGGGGCCTCACCTGCTGTCTGGCTATGGACAGCATCTACACTCACACCTGCCATAGTCTACACACTAGCCTGTTCCATGCCACCACCTGTCAACTGTCCACCATCTGTGGCTGCTGGGACGGGGCATGTGTGGGCATTGTGACTGTGTGTGGGACATTGCGGATGACTGTGGGATGTCAAATGATGGCACATATTCAGCCCCTGACAACACCACCTGTGTCTGAATATAACCATCATCATTGCCAGAGTCTGCAGAGACACTGACATCAGATGCGGAGCAGGAGGGACTGCGACCACCATGATCACCTGTGGGGGAAAAACAACATATGTAAATTAACACCTCCTCTATCCCGTTTGTTGCTACACAGGCACACACACACACACACACACACACACACACACACACACACATACAGGTGAGGGGGCAGACAGGCATTACACAGACCTCACAATAGCCAGCTGGTGACATTCACAACACAGTCAGACCACTACATACCCACCCTAGACAGGCCATCAAAAACATGCAGTGCAGCCCTTTCTGCTTCCTGTTACAATGTCTATCCACCTCTGTGATATGTGAGTTGTGTTAGTAGGTGATGGGCCTTCAAGTAGCACACACTGCACCTATGCACACATAATTGCTGTTCACCTGTATAGCACAGTGTAAACTCCTACAGAACATGCCTCTCAACTGTGCAGAGTGTTGCTGAATGTTTACATGTGAGGATCATATTTCTGGCCTGTTCATCATAAATCCTGTATTTGTCTGACACATTACTGGGATGATATGAGGACTGGTGTCATTATTTAATGACATATTTTGAGTCTCACACTTCAAAACCTGCAGTACATGTATGCTACAACAGAACCAGTTACACTAACAACCTTCTAAGCTTACAGTGGATATTATAAGTGTAGACACCCCTGTTAATATGCTAGGTTTGTCTGATATATAACATGAGAGCATATAAATCATGTGATAACATTTCCCACTTTTAATGTGACCTATACCCTGTGCAATCCAATTGAAGAACAAACACATCGGTTAGGGGTAAAATGTAGAATTTGAAATACGTACAATAGGATGGTTGCATGACAGTGCACACCCTTAAACTAATACATTTTTAAAGCACCTTTTGATTTCATAACAGCAGTCAGTCATCTTGAGAAGGTGTGTATCAGCATGGCACATCTCGAATTTGCAATATTTGTACACTGTCCCTTGCAGAAGCCCTCCAACTCTGGCAGATAGTGAGGGCACCACTTCTGCACAGGCCTCTTCAGGGCACCCCACAGATTCTCTATTAGATGTATGTGTGGACTGTGGCTGAGCCATTCCAAAATGTTGATTTTCTTCTGGTGAAGACATTCTTTTATGGAGTTTGATGTATGGTATGGATCAGTGTTGTCTGGAAAGGTGTAAGTCCTCTCCATCCGCAACTTTCTAGCAGACACATGATGATTTTGTGCCAAAAGAGACTGGCATTTTGAGCTTTTCCTAATCCCCTTCACCTTGGCTACAGGCCCACTTCCAGCTTATGAACAGCAACCCCAGAGCAGGACATTGCCATCACCATGCTTCACCATGGGGATGGTGTTCTTTTGGTGATGCACAGTGTAGTTCTTGTGCCAAACAAACCTTTTGGTATTGTGGACAAAAAGTGCAATCTTGGTCTCATTACACCATAACACATTTCCCCACATGCTATTGGGGGACCTGATGTATTTTTCCTGTGAAATTCACAAGACCTGGATGTTGTTCAGTGTTTGAGATGGCTTCCATGTTCCAAACCTACCCCATAGGTCAGACATGTGGAAAATATGGGAGATTATTGTCACATGTAGTACACAACTGGCACTTGCCTGTGATTCCTGCAACTCCTGTAGTTTTGCTGTAAGTCTCTGGGCAGCCTCCCTGACAAGTTTGGGTCTTGTCTTTTCCTCACATTTGGAGGGATGTCCAGTTCTTTGCAATGTCAGTGTTGCCCCATATTTCCACCACCATTTGATAACTGTCTTCACTTTGTTCCATGGTATATGCACTGCTGTGGAAATGTGTGTGTACCCTTCTCTGGACTGATACTTTTCACAAATGAGACCCCTTTGCTGCTTCGTAAGCTGTATGCAAACTATGGCTGTTGCTTTAGCAGGCAAGTGAGTAAATTTAGGATAATTCTGGTAGGACAGCTGACAGTTATTTGCTGTTAATCAAAGAGTCTCTGTAATTGATGGCAGGTGTGTACCCAAGAAGACGTAATACTGTAATAATATCAAAAGCAGCTTCAACACAGTATTAGCCTCAACCTGCGCACATGTATACATCTAGCTTCTTGTAAGTTTTTTATATCATAATTGTTCCTCTAACAGATTTGCTTGTTTTACAATTGAATTGTACAGGCTATAGGTCACATGACAGGTTGCAGTGGTTCAGAAATGTGTTGCTGTGCTCTCATTTTTGTATTTCACAAATACCTGGCATTCTAACAAGTGTGTGTACACCATTTATATGCACTGTATAACACTAATTTATAAAATATGCCCTAGGTTTGGGCCTCCACCCCCCCCATTTTGTCAGTCTTTGTCCAGATGTCTTGCTATGACAGGTAGTGAGGTATGCTACAGATATGTGACATCTCCTGCAAATAGACCCCTGTGATGACCACTGTGATGCAATGCAGTTAACCCCACCACAAGTAAACATGCAGATACTGCAAAACAGCTGAGAGTAACAGCTATGTGCATGGTCACAAGAATGACCTTAACATGCCTGGGGTACTGGTGAGCCACAACAGGAAAATTCCATACTCACCGGCTTCAGGCTGCTGTCCCATATGCAGACCAGAGGTACCTATGTAGTTGTGGGGGAGAGGTATTGTCATCAGACTCACATTTAGCATTGATACAAGATAAATGCTACATGTCTGCACAGGTACCGTACAAGCTATGATAGTACATAATTTGCTGTCCCTCACTACAGATGTGCATTTGTGTGCATTACTTAACCCACCCACAAATGCAGTTTGAACTGACACATGCATCTAGATACTCTATTGAAGACATTATGACTGATACATGAATAAATTGATGTGCACTGTGGCCTTACCTGGACGCTCATCGCCTGTTGCCTGGGTGCCAACCACCTCCATGACTGGTGTTTCCTGTGTTGGGTGTTGTGTGAGGGCTACCCCAAAGTTGGCAAGGAGCTCCTCTGTTGCCAATAAGTGAGGCCTGGGTGGCTGGACCCCCATCCATAGCAGTATGGTCCCTGGCCACGGCAGCAGCCCTTTGCCGAGCATGACATATCAGGTCAGTTACTCGATGCCTGACCTGATTGTATATGCGGCCATGGTGGCCCAAGATGGACAAGGCCATCACACAGGGCAGTCTGCTCCTGCAGATTTTGTCAGCTCCAACTGAACAGCACCACATGGTGCTGTATTATTGCTTCCATAATAGCTGCAGTCTCCACTGCAGTGTATGCCAGCTGACGCTGCATGCCACCTGAAGACATAAATAGGGAAACACACATCACAGGACCTCAGACATTGCCCAGAGTTATTTAGAGAGCCAGCAAATCAATTTTGCCTATCATTAGCCACCACTTACAACCCCATCATACCCCTGTCATCTATCAGCACAGTATGAACCTGCATTGCACTCCTGGTCCTGACGTGTCATGTTCCCCCAATGTGGGCCAGTACATTGCATAAACTGCCATTCATCATTCACATTTGTGTAGAGGGATGACAGTGGCCATCCTCCTTGCAGATGGGATGTCAATGGTGCTCAGGCTTTGTTTGCATACAGTGTGTAATAGAGCTGGAAGCATATTTCTGAGTTCATGTTGGATGCAGACAGGAATTTTCTCAGGTCCCATGGAGACTTGCTTTTGTTGACTTTGATTAAGCAGTATGCACCTGCTCCCTGATGATGGGGGGAGGTGTGTGAGTGCTGTGCATATCCACCTACACTGATGGTGAGCCAGGGGGGTGATGTTTGCCCTAAACCTGTCTGGGGCAGGTTGGCTATAGCTATGGTGTGTGTGTGTATGTGGTGTGATTGACCACCCTTACAGGATGGTTTGAGTTGTTGCCTCTGAGATTGCAGACATATGTGAAGATGGCCTTGTGATTGCCCTTGGTGGATTTGTCCAATTTGTACTCATAGTTGGCCTTACAGTAATCCAACTGTGACCTTATATGCTCATTCAGACAAAGGTGGACTCGCTGCCAAGTTGGTGCCTGTTCCTACTCTGACCTGTACAGCTGACATAGTGACCGATTATGTGGTTTGTGTATTGCTGCTGTCCAGCAAAGGGGATTACCCTACTTTGGTGGTGACATGTTTTACAGGTAAGATACATACAGCTGTCAGTGGTCATATGGCTGCTTGTAGTAGGCATAGACACAAGGTCATAACACAGTTGGACACCTCAGAAATTTCAACCTGATAATCATACTTATTCTAGTACCCATGTCTGTGTCAGGGCAATGCAAAAGCCGGTAGTTGTAGAAATCTAACTCTGTTGGATGGACAGAAATTGAGATTACACACGTGTACAACATGTACAGCTTATTTACCTGACATTTTGCATCCCATGTCTGTTGTTATGAGGCAGCCAGGTCCACCTACTCATATATAGATGTGCACAGGTAATACCTGGTAAACATTCCTGTTCTATGTCAGTATGGCACTCTGTATTTACACTCTTGCTCAGTCATTCCTGTCAACCTGTTAGAGCAGGACATCTGTAGGATGGCACACATACATGGGGGGCAATGGGCCAAAATTAGTGTCACTTTCTTAATATTGCTCTAACACACTTAAGTCATTTGATAGCACAGTAGCCTTTGCATTCACAGACATAACCTGGAGGATGTCTGATGCTCATATGGCAGGAACAGAGGAGAAAGGCTAGGAGTGTGTGTTAGTGAGGGTAGGTACTTTTAATGTTGGCAGTATGTCTGGTATGGGGACAGAGCTAGCCTATATGATGGACAGAAGAAAGTCGATATATTGTGTGTGCAAGAGACCAGATGGAAGGGGCATCAGGTTAGGTGCATTAGAGTCGGGTCCAAATAGTTCTATCATGGTGTAGATGGGAGGAGAAATGATGTAGGGGATATACTAAAGGAACAGTATGGCAAAGGTGTTTTTGGAAGTGAAAAGAGTGTTGGATAGGGGATGTTAATGAAGCTGGAAATTGATGGTCTAATGATGACTGTTGTTAGTGCATATGCTCCACTAGTTTCATGTGCAATGGATGAGACAGAAAAGTCTTGGAGTGAGTTGGATGAAGTGGTGATGACTGTATCCAAGGGTGAGAGAGTGGTGATTGGAGTAGATTTAAACTGACATGTTGGTGAAAGGAGCAGGGGGGATGTGAAAGTGATGGGTAGGTATGGTGTTAAGCAAAGGAATGCAGAAGATGAGATGATGGTGGAGTTTGCAAAAAGGATGGACATGGCTGTGATGAATACATATTTTAACAAGACAGAGGAGCATAGGGTGACATACAAGAGCGGAGGAGGATACACACAGGTGGATTATCTCCTATGCAGGAGAGCCTGTTTTAAGGAGATTGGAGACTGTAAATTGGTGACAGGGGAAAGTGTAGTTAGTTAGCATGGAATGTTGGTCTGTGGGATGAAGTTGGTGATCAAGAAGAGAAGGAGGAGTGTGAGGGCAGCATCCAGGAAAAAATGGTGGAAACTGAAAAAGGGTGATTGTGAGGTTGAGTTTAGAGAAGAGTTAAGACAGGCAGTGGGTGGCAGTGAAGAGTTACCAACTATCTGGGTAACTACAGCACAGCTAGTAAGGGAGTTGACTAAAAAGGTGCTTGGTGTGACATCTGGACAGAGGAAGGAGGACAAGGAGACATGGTGGTGGAATGAGGAAGTACAGGGGAGTATACAGAGAAAGAGGATGGCAAAGAAGTGGGATTGTCAGAGAGATGAAGAAAGTAGACAGGAGTATAAGGAGATGAGGTGCATGGCAAAGAGAGAGGTGGCAAAGGCTAAGGATGAGGTGTATGAAGGGTTGTATGAAAGGTTGGACACTAAGGACGGAGAATAGGACCTGTACCAATTGGATAGACAGAGAGACCGAGCTAGCAAGGATGTGCAGCAGATAAAGGTGATAAAGGATAATGAGGGAAATGTACTTACAAGTGAGGAAAGTGTGTTGAACAGATGGAAAGAGTACTTCAGGGGCTGTTGAATGAAGAGAATGAGAGAGAGAGTAGGTTGGATGATGTGTATATGGTCAATGAGGAAGTGCAGTGGTTTAGCAAGGAGGAAGTAAGGATAGCTATGAAGATGGTTAAGAATGGAAAGGCTGTTGGTCCAGATGACATACCTGTGGAAGCATGTAGGTGTTTAGTTGAAATGGCAGTGGTCTTTGTAACCAGATTGTTTAATGTAATCTTGGAAAGTGAGATGATGTGTGAGGAGTGTCAAAAAGGTGTTTGGGTACCAATTATAAAAATAAGGATGATGTGTGGAGCTGTAGTAACTACAGAGGGATAACATTGATCAGTCACAGCATGAAGTTATGGGAAAGAATAGTGGAAGCTAGGTTAAGAACAGACGTGAGGAATAGTGATCAGCAGTATGGTTTCATGCCAGGAAAGAGCATTACAGATGTGATGCTTGCTCTGAGAGTGTTGATAGAGAAGTACAGAGAAGGTCAGAAGGAGTTGCACTGTGTCTTTGTGGACGTTGAGAAAGG
This sequence comes from Protopterus annectens, assembly GCF_019279795.1. Lineage (NCBI taxonomy): Eukaryota > Metazoa > Chordata > Ceratodontiformes > Protopteridae > Protopterus > Protopterus annectens. Next base: position 34,622,801 of record NC_056742.1, on the reverse strand, counting down.
ATATGACAGGGTACCTAGAGAGGAGTTGTGGTATTGTATGAGGAAGTCAGGAGTGGTGGAGAAATCTGTAAGAGTGCTACAGGATATTTACAATGGTAGTGTGACAGTGGTGAGTTCTGTGGTGGGAGTGACCGGTGCATTTGCAGTGGAGGTGAGATTACATCATGGTTCAGCTCTGAGCCCTTTCCTATTTGCAGTGGCGAAGAACAGGTTGACAGACAAGATCAGACAGGAGTCCCCATTGACTGTGATCTTTGCAGCTGACATTGTAATCTGTAGTAAGAATAGGGAACAGGTTGAGTAGACCCTGAAGAGGTGGAGGTATGCTCTAGAGAGGGGAGGAATGATGGTCAGCAAGACTAAGACATAATATATGTGTGTGAATGGGAGGGAGGATGGAAGAATGGTGAGGATGTAGGGAGTAGAGTTTGCAAAGGTGGATGAGTTTAAATACTTGGGACAAACAGTTCAGAGTAATGACGAATGTTGGGGAAGTGGTGAAGAAAAGACTACAGGCAGGATGGGGAGGGTGGAGAAAACAGTCAGGAATGATTTATGACAGATGAGTACCATGAATAGTGAGAGGTAGATCTACAAGATGGTAGTGAGACCAGCTATGTTATATGGGTTGGAGACAGTGGCACTGGCAAAAAGGCAAGAGTCAGAGCTGGATGTGGCAGAGTTAAAGATGTTAAGATTTGCACTGGGTGTAACAAGGATGGACAGGATTAGGGATATGTATGTTAGAGGGTCTGCCCAGGATGGACGGTTTGGAGACAAAGCCAGACAGTAGCGGTATTATGTTGGTTTGAACATGTGCTATGGAGGGATGCTGAGTATATTGGGAAAAGAATGGTAAGGATGAAGCTGCCAAGTAAGAGGAAAAGAAGTCCTTAAATAAGGTGTATGGATGTGGTGACAGAGGACATGCAGGTGGTTAGTGTGACAGAGCAAGATGCAAAGGACAGTAGGAAATGGAGATGATCCGCTGTGGTGACCCCTAATGTTAACAGCCAAAGGAGAGGGAAGGAGATGTTGTAATGTCAGTCTTCACAGGTTGCCAATGATTTGCCAGAGATTTATTTATTTATTTATTTTACATTTGTTGACAGGGCTAGTCTAACTGGGTATATGTCCATTTTCAGTAGAGGCCCGGGGAGAAAAGCTCCAGGGAAAAAAACATACAATTTAATAGAGAATAACATAAAAACAGTTTTATACAGCAATAATTATACCATTAAGGCAGTTTTATATAGCAATAATTATAGCCTAAACATGTTAGCTAAAGAAATTGTTAAAAGAATATAAAAAATAGAAGTATTTTTTTTTAAGCTACTCCTACTGGAAACAAGTCTTAGAAGGGTGTACTAGTAACAATTTATTTCTATGTGAGAGAAAAGGATATAGAAGTATTTTAAGAAGGTTGTAATAGGAGAAAGGTAAAAGATCAGAGTCAAGAAAATGCTAGTCAGGGTTAGAACAGGAGCATAACCAGTGGTTATTGAAGTATAGCTTTAGATTTCTTTTAAAAAGTGGGAGAGAGGTCAGAGTAAGGTCAGGTGGTAATTGATTCCATACTTTTCCGACAGAGTTAGAGAACAAGGAATCACCTGCTAAGTTTTTAGATTTAGTAATATACATAAGCATTTTGTTTGAGGAGCGTAAATTTTTGAGATTGCTATATGGTATAATGAAGCTAGAGAGTATGGGAGTATTATGGGTTTGATAAAGGGCCTTGTATGTTATTGTAAGTTGCTGAAATTGTATCTGATTCAGAAATTCTAACCAGCCTAGTTGTTTCAGATTAAGACAGTGATGAGTTCTAAAAGGGGAGCTTGTAGCAAACCTGGCAATGTTATTATAGGATATAGCTAGTTTGTGAAGGTTCTTTTTAGAGAAGTTAGTGTAAATGGGAGAGGCATAAAGAAGGGTTGAGAGTAAATGAGTTCTAGCTATAGCGGACCTAGCTAGTGGTGTAAGAAAAGGTTTTATTCTGTAGAGGGATCCTAATTTTCTGTTAACTGATTTTACTGTGGCATTTATGTAGGTATCAAAGTTGAGATTATTGTCAATTGTGATTCCCAAGAGTTTAGTGGTTAGATCAGGAGAAATAAGGGTGCCATTATTAGATGTGATAGTGGAGTGCACAGGGGTAGTCTTTTGGGTTGGAGTAAAGAGTAAAAGTTTAGTTTTTTGGGGGTTTAGTTGGAGGCAGTGATTAGAGAACCAATGTTCTATTGTATTAAAAGCTTTTTGTGTATGAGACTGAAGTTCAGCTTGAGAGGTGGCTGCACAGACTATAGTAGAGTCGTCTGCATATTGAATACATGTGGAGAGTGGAATGGCTAAGTGGAGGTCATTGATGCAAATGGAAAACAAAAGAGGGCCTAATATGGAGCCTTGTGGAACACCTAATGTGATAAGCAGATGATTCAATAGTGTATTTTGCCAGAGTACAGCCTGCTGTCTGTTATGTAGATAGGATGTGAACCAGTTCATGGATAGTGGATTTAGTGAGTAGGACTTTAGGATGTGAAGAAGGATTTGGTGATTAACCATGTCGAAAGCTTTTGATAAATCGACAAAGACTGCTGAGGAAAGGATATTTTTGTTGCGGTTTTCGTTGATACAGTTTGTGAAGGAAAGCAAGGCATAAGAGGTACTGTGGAAAGGTCTAAATCCGTGTTGACAGTTTGCTAGTAGGTTGTGATGGAGAAGATGGTTCATTAGCTGTTTGTGGACACACTTTTCCATTATTTTTGCAAGTGGGGAGAGCAGTGCTATGGGAAGAAAGTTGGATATGTTGTTGGAGCTACCACCTTTGTGTAGTAGGATAATATGAGAAATTTTCCAGATGGATGGAATAATATCTTCATTTATGGTTCTATTTATCAATATGGAGATGGGATAAGCTATGGCTTTAGATGCTATTTGCAGGAATTCAGCTGGGAGTTTGTCAGCTGAGGGGGTAGTTGCTTTTAGCTTTTGGAGAAGGGAGCGAATATATGATGTGGGCACTGGTTCTAACTTGAATACTGGGGGTATATGAGTCTATGAGTAAATGACTGCACATATGAGGCACACATATGGTCATTGTGCATAACACTGGACAGTTGAATGGTATGAGCTCAGTATATCACATGCAGTTCAACACACACATCTGCAACAGTATTTCACTATGCAAATACAATGTATAGGTCTCTCACATTTCTGAGACAAACATGTATATCAAAGTTGTATTCACAACTAACATATGGAGATCTACGACATCCCAGTGGCTGGCGTAGCAGTGTCACAGTCAGTATTGTTCAACACATACTTCAGTAGTAGTCATTTGTGAGACATCTTTTCCTGGGGTGACTCAGGGGCCCGAGCTGTGATCTATGTCACTGCAGACAGACCCAGTTGCTATGGCCATAGGTTCTGATCAGCAATATATCAGTACAGCAAGTCTTGTTAAGGCATATTTGTTGAACTTCTTATTTCCCATTATTACATACCCCCCACTGCATTCCATTACATGCTTACTTGTTTGACATACCTTCTTTCCAAGTATGGTTGGTTTTATTCCAATATGTGTAGCTTGTTTTTTTTTTTTTTTTGTCTGTGTGTGTGCCTCTCTCTCTCTCTCCCAGATGTAGGGTATACATCTGTTTTGCATAGGCAGCATCTCGCCTTTTGTAGGTAATGCTCATGAGCAGCTGATGGCCTGTTCACCAGTTGGTGTCCCCCACTTGCTAATTGCATGCAGAACAGCTCTGGTGTTATTCCTATAGCCAATGGCATGGCAACACACTCCTATAATTGAGTACTTCATGTGGGCATTGCCCCTTTTGCTTGCCTGTGAGGAAGACTTCATGAAGGTGTGAAAACAACAGCATCACAGAGGGTAGTTGGAAATACTTCCTACAATGAAAACTGGAAACAGCCCAACAAACTGAGGGAGAATGTTCCAGACATAATGACAGAATGTAAGTATTGCTGTTATACAGTTGAATTAATGCTAGTTTAACAAGGATTGTGTGGACATGGCTTTTCTTTGTGATTTTAAGTCTGATAGTGTTATGTGGTTGACATATCTCTCAACTGTAGGGCTATCCGCAGAATGCCCAGATGTTGGACTTTCATGTTTGGTGTGTTCCTCAGACATTTTTTGCCTTTGTAAAATCAGTATCATAGTGTGGGGATTGCAATCAGTAAATGTTATCATCCAGTTGTGTTTCTGACTTCATATCCCTCAGAAAAGATATGTTACAACAAACCGTGTTACACCAGCAACTGTCTTAGTTTATAACAGCAATATTTCACATATGCCCCTATTTTTGGGCCTCTGTCCCCCAAGTATGTCAAGCTTTTTTCCAGATGTCATGCAGTAAGAGGGTGATAGGTAGGGTATATCATTATTTAGTGTCTTCATTCCTGATACCATCCCAGTGATGTATAAGACTGCCAGACATGTTATGTGTAAGAGGCCTTATATATGAGGACAAAGTCTGGAAATTCTGTGGGACTCTGAACAGTTGAGAGGTCTGTGTATTTATAGTGATTGTTGACAGACTGTCAGGATTGTGTAGCAGTGTAGTGTGTCAATGGCATTTGGCCTGTGTAGACAGGGCAGTAGATGTATGTGTTATGGCTCCTTTTCTATCTGCCTGTGCATGCTGATCCAGTTTCTGGTGGTCTGTCAGCTGTATATGTTTGTATGGGCAGACTGAGACATGTCCCATACTATGGTCAAGAATCATACTACACTGTAAATTGAGACAGTATATGTAGGGGTAGTGTGTGAGTGGCAAACACTTTGAGATGTTTTTGTTCACACAATCCTTATACTGTACTGTTCATATGACTTACCAGTATGTCACTGTGAATGTGGTGGAATTATTTGTGGGTAGGCCCTTTCACACTCGTGTCTGTTTTCATTGCTGTTACATCCCTGTAGTGCCTGATATATTTGCAAATACATGTGCAATTCCCCATAGCGGATTTGGGTCAGTGTTGTGTAAGTCTGACTGTAGTTTGGACAGTGCCTGGTGACATGCTTAGGAGCTGAGTGTAGTTTCCCTAATGTGATGTTGTGTCCAGATATTTGTAGGATGTACTGCTGCCTGGCCCCCATAAGTGTTTTGTGTTTCTCTGACACATCAGTGGGATGATATGACGATTTCAGTCACTAACTAGTGAGAAGTACTTGAGTGTTGGACTTGTACTATTTCAGTCAATATATGTTAGGAGAAACAGGAGGGTGTTACTGCAGCAACTGTGTCAGTTTATCTACTCCAGTATTTCAGATATGTCCCTATTTTCATGGTTTTCTCCCCCCACTTTGTCAGGCTTTGTCCAGATTTGTTGCACTAAGGGGTTTTGAGCTTACCTTTCAACTGTCTGGATTGTTGCAGAATGTCCAGGTTTATTGCTCATATTTCTGGTCTGTTCCACAGATTCATTATTTTCATTTCCCTGGTAAATCACTGTGATGATCTGAGGATTTCTGACAGTAAATGATGACATACATTTCAGTTTCAGAACTCACATCCTTCAGAACATGTATGCTGAAACAAACCCTGTCACTCTGTCAACATTCTACATTTATAAGAGCAATATTTAAAATATGTCCCTAGTTTTGGCCCATTGACCCCCATTTGGACAGCTTTTGGCCAGATTTCCTGCACTAAGAGGTTGAGAGGTATGGTTCTGGGGAATGACTCCACTACATATAATGAACACACACACACACACACATATATATATATATATATATATATATATATATATATATATATATATATATATATATATATATATATATATATATATATATATATATATATATATATATATATATATATATATATATATATATATATATATGGTTTCACTTCATATTGCTGTAATGCTGAAATATTGAATTTCAGCATTTCGATAGTATAAAGCCGAAACCATCAGAACACTGACACTTCAAAATCACGAAACCACAACATCAAACACACAGCATACAGCACACAACCCACAAACCATAACACCCACACCACAAAACAAATACAACAAAACACCATACAGACACACACCTACACTACACAAATGCAGGGGGGCATGTCCCCCCACACCCCCTACTCATATATGTATATATATATATATATATATATATATATATATATATATATATATACTAACTCCGAGATCGCACAAACAGTAAAAAATAAAAAAAATAAAATCACACACAGCCAACACACGCACTTATACCTCCACCACCCTACCCTAACCCACTCATACAAGTTACAAAAACACTCATGCACACTCACTCACCTGAAACTGCAGACACCATCCCAGCCAAACACTTCCATAAGATAACAGAAATGCATAAGCGCGAATTTGACATAGTACTATTCGCACTTATGCGGTTTCGTTATTTTGAAGTTTCGACTTCATGGACACAAATTGATGAAATTTGATATTTCAGCAATTCATGATTATGAAGTGAAACTATACATATATATATATATATATATATATATATATATATATATATATATATATATATATATTTATATGTATGTATATATTTTATATGTATAGCTCTATTTATATTATGTATATATTTTTCCATATATATGCATCTCCAGACATATATACATGTGTATATGTATATATACAAAACCTGACTGATTCTACAGCAATTTTAAGCAGTTGTAAGTGGGTTTGCAGAATGCTAGGCAATGCCAACACACTGTTAAGCGTTGTTATTGTATCTTTTGGCTTTTTCCGGTTAGGGGTGGCCACAGCGGAACTCTGGTCCGCTAATGATTGGCAGTAGATTTTTACGTACCGACTTGCCAGGCCTGACGCACAACCTTCAGCAAAGGTATGCCCATTCACGCATGTCTCCACACAGAAGGCGCTTTAGTTGAGAATCGAACAGGACAACATCTTACTGTGAGGCGACAACCCTACAGTAGCACCACCACTGCAGCTCCAAGCGTACAGATGCCAAATTACATGTAAAAAAAATATAAATAAATAAAGCCAACAGCTCCAAGTTATGTGCCAATTTTTATTGTAGATAAGCGCTTTCAGCTGAACCACCAGCCTTTGTCAGATAAATTGCAACACACCTAACACTACAAATCCAATTTATGGTCTTGGTACTTTTCTATATGCTTATAAAGTGTGTTAATATCATGACTACTGTGATTTATGGTGGTTAAGCTCACTTGAAGATGAATGTAAATTTATAGGTGAAATGTTTTTAAATAGAAACTATCCCAAGAAACTAATTAATGCACTTATTGTGGAAGTAATGAACAAAAGAATAACAAACCAGTATAAACTCCTATTACATTATAGTATAGAAATGGGAAATATAAGTAGTCAAGTGGACTGTATCGATAATTTACAACCTGGTTCAAGTTTAACCACCATAAAGCACAGTAGTCATGCTAGTTTTGATAAAATGAGTTTTATTACTGTTTTTTCTAATGACAATAAGCCCATTTAAGAGGTTATACTGAAAATTGGTCTCTAATTTTAGGTAACAATGAACTGAGAAATATTTTAGGTATGACACCCAATATTATATATAAAAGGGATAAACATGTTAAAGATTGGTGTGATTCTTGCTCATTTCTGACAAATACAGCACAAGGGAAGATGAGAAAATGTAATATGTGTAACCAATGTGCTAATATTATGGAATGTGATAAAATTAAGTTGGGTGGTTTGGATATTATCATATCTGGTAATTTTAATTGTAACACTAAGGGGGTTATATATGCAGCAAAGTGTTTTGTTTGTTCTTCCTACTATATAGGAAAAACAGAATGGAAAATTAAGCAATGTATTTATGAACACATTTATGAGATTAATAAAAAGAAAAATACTAATGCACATTATAAGCATATAGAAAAGTACCAAGACCATAAGTCTGGTTTTGTAGTATTGGAGCAAGTAAAAGCGGGTGTTAAGGTGGGTCCATAGAAGACCTATCTTGAAAATAGAGAATACCGGTGGCAAACGTTTTTAAATGCTTCAGTAAAGCCAGGTCTGAATGAGACCATCTCTATATCCAGTGTTTTAAAATTAAACTTACATAATAGATACGTATATAATAACAATTTATGTTAGTGGAATGGTTTTAAAAGGATTTGTATTTTTAATGTTTTTAAATAGTATTAGTCATAATAATGTGTTAACTCATTACATCCAAGTGACATCTCCAGTCTTTTCTGCAGTTACCTCCTACCGCTCCTCTAGGCATCAAATATTACTTGTTCATACTTGCATTAATAATTCCAAAAACTATGCTACATACAAGGTATCAGAATATTTTATCTTGAAGCATACATGATGGCAAACACAACTGCACTAATAGTTGTCCTCCGTCAATGAGTACTTGCTAGACTTGTAAGGTAATAACTTTATTTTTAAAGGCTCAGGCCACACCCACTAGGAGTTAAAGGTACACATTCAAAAGAGTTGTTGTTGTTGTTTTTCTTTTGGCTTTTCTCAGTTAGGGGTCACCACAGCGGAACTCTACTAATGATTGGCAGTAGATTTTTACGGTGCCGAGGTGCCAGCCCAACACCCAACCTACAACGAAGGCACGCTCATTCATGCATGTCTTTCGAACGCCACTCGACCACAGGGAGGACATGCAGATTCCACACAGAAGGCTCTCCAGCCGAGAATCGAATGGGAGAACCTCTTGTTGTGAGGCAACAATGCTACTGCTGCACCACTGCGGCTTCCACATTCAAAAGAGTTGTACTGGAGGGAATGAGTTAATAGGGTTAATTACCATTAATTGTCAAGTAAGAGTGTATATAAACTGTGTTAGTTGTTTTGCAATTTATATGATGAAGTCTGGTTGTTTAAGCCAAAAGCGCTTATCAACAATAAAATTTGGGATGTGACTTGGAGCTGTTGGCTTTATTTATTTATTTCTAAACATACAGATGCTTAATCTTTGTTGGCTTCACTTAGCATTGCCCAAACTTGCTTACTCCCGCTTACTACCGCTTACTCACGATTAGACCCGGGCTAATTTCTTTAAAAAAAAAAGAAAAGGGGTGATAGGAAAGTGGTGAAAAAGGGGCACACAGAGAGAAAAACAATATGAAAGGTAGCTAGGGATGTTCAGGACAGGTGTAGGGAAGGTCCATAGCTGTCCTTTTCTTATACAGCAACAGCTGTGCATTTTTACATAATATGGAGGTGAATTTGGACACTCAAACCCCAGAGAGAGGGGTGAGGACAAAAGCCATGCATTGTCAAGCCAATTGGACCATATTTCATGTGTCCAGTGGACATATGTGCAAAATGGACAGCTATGCATGGGGCAAAAATTTATTTGGGAAACAGATGCCTTTTTTGTTTGGGGGGTGAGAGTGGGATGTTGGGGAAGGATACTAGGTAAGATTTGAGAAGTAAGTTGGGTAGGAAGGCAAACGAGACAGACAAGACAACAGACAGGGGTGGTATATGACACATGTGGGGGTAAACAGCTGGGGATGGTGTTGAGCCCCCAAATGGATACAGTGGGACTGAGGTCCCCACCCATGGGCAGTCATCACTGCAGCTTCACGGCCCCAAAGGTGACTGTGCTGGGGGCTGGACAGGAGGGGCAGGCTGACCCTCAAGATGCACCAGGCAGCCCTCAATCTGGTGCATCTGACAACCAAACTCTTTCTGGATGGTGCTGCACATCAAACCCTGGACCTGACTATGGTTGAAAGGTTGATGTCCATGCCAGCTCCTGGGGGGATGAGCCAAGTCCCCTGAGGCGGTTCCACCTGAAGATGGTAAAGATGGTGCAGGGCCAGTGGATGAGGAGGTCCCAGGTTGGGTCCCAGATGTGCTGTGGCTCGGTGCCATGGCCAGATGAGGTGGGACAGGCGGATCCATTGGGATCTGCCTTCCCAGACATGCTATGGTGTTGAGGTTTTACAAAATATGTTGGTTAGTCGTGAACAACACATTTCAAGATTAGTTATAACAGCATGCATGGGTGTTCCAACTGAGCCCATAAAACAGTTTTGAAACAGTTGCATAGCAAACAGAACACATGCAGAAATGGAACCATCAAAGTCATGCAGGTTACATTGACAGCAACAGGCCACCAATGATACTATTCAAATGAAGTTCATTAATATTCACACAATTCAGTATCTGTAGAACAATAGGACACATGTCCCAACAGTAGGTTTGGAGAAAACATACCCATTTTTTATGTGTATTTATTATTGATGCAGATAGGGGTGGGGGAGAGAGAGGGAAGTCAATTAACCACTGTATAGTCCTCAATATTTCACGACTGTACTAATCGTTACTCTACTCAGTATTGTCCATGTCTGACCTCACTTTACATCTACCTATGGCCTGGGTTTGGACAGTGGAAATGTTGTACACTGTGTATTAGTAAAGCCTTCTTACAGCTACTACAAACATTTCCATACCTTGTAGACCTATGGAGGAAATTTCTGTTAGCACTACCTGACTGTTTCTACACAGATTCACATACTCAGGGTTACATATGTGACACTGAAAGGGGTGCCCTGCACTCATGCTGTGTGGGTGTGCTACTGGCATACTCTGCCTGGATTTCTGTCTCCCTGGTTATTGATGGTGGTGATCACTAGCTGCGACAGTGTGACACTTGAGGGGCACGTATCAGGCAAAGTGCTTGGTGTATGCACGTATTGTGTTATCATTTGCAGGCATGGGATTGGACAGTGGAAGTGTTTTACACAGTGTATTAGTAAAGCCTTCTTACAGCTACTACAAACATTTCCTTACCTAACAGACCTGTGGAGGAAATTTCTAACACTACCTGACTGTTTCTACACAGATTCACATATTCTTGGGGGAAAATATGCATACAGCTTACTACCACTCCAGGAATTAGAACCATGTCTGTCTGTGCAAAAAGGTACACCAAGGTTGTGTTTCATCACTATGAGCTACTGAGATCTGCTGTCTCTTGTTTGACTGTTTTCTGCCTAATACTCTCTGGTTTGGATGATCTAATCTTGTAATTCTGACATTCATGCATGTCAGATAGTTCTTGTACTGTGTATTAATACTTTGGATATTACAATCTGGAAAGCACTAGTTAACATATGGCAATGCTGCAGGGGGTACAGTAAAATACTTCATATGTTACTATTCAGAGTTCTGATCTTGGTGCATGGAACCTTTCATGTAGTTTTATATCCTGTTTTACAGTTCTACAATCTTTCTCAGATAAGCCTCATTTAATTCATGCTGTCAAAGCCATAGTTGTTTTGCAGAACTTGTACACATTTATATTCCTACCACAACATACCACAGTAAACACAACAGTCTGGTGTTTGTAATTTTATTAAAGGGTACTCACACTTTTATTAATGGATATCCTGTACATCATTATTAGTCTAGCTAACATTGTTTATTCATTACATACAGTACACACTTTACCTACTGGCAGTTGACAATCAACACCTTTGTATTATTTGCCTATATACTGCGAGCTAGATTTGTACACACCAGCCTCCCGGCACAGCCTTAACAACCCGTTGGCATGGGCGTTCACGTTCATAGCCCTCTCATCTGCAGCTGTATGGGAGATAAACCAACATTTATGCATACTTGTTGATCACATACTCAGGCTGGACTTTGGTAAACACTACTTGATACTGATATTCACACACTGCTGGGACATTCTGTGCCAATGTTTATTTTGTCCACTGGTCTAAGCGCTCCCTCTTCCTATGCTTGAGGTCAGCAAAATGGTGCTGGACCTGCTCACCAGCTCAAGGGATGCCAGTAGCACTGGTGAGATCATGTGCGAGAGGGTCCCAGGCCTTCACTTCACATTGTGAGCCCTGGTACTTGCCCTGCAGCAGTCTCTCCTCATGGTCTTCCACTAGGAGTCTAACCATGACCCTGGACTCCTGGATGCCCCAGCGCTGTGCCTGAAAGCACACACCCTCACCTACACCAGCCATAGTGCCTGCAAAGATCAGCTGCAACTGGTTTTGGCTGTATTCCCTCCAGCCCCATTTAAATAGTGCAATATTCCTGCACTTTGCTGTTATTGGACCATTTTGAAAAGATTAAGCTCCGCTATGCAGTGCGGAAATCTGTTGAGCCATTTTTAAAACAGCTTAAAGGAAAAGTTGTTGAGCAGTGTTTAACTGTGTGAAAATCCACTTAGCTGAGCTACCTGCTGCTTAGCAATTATGTCTTATCAATGGTTACTATTGGTAAGCATAGCTGAGCATTGCTAACCATTGCACACCTTTAATTTTTTTAATATATCAGAGGGCTGCCTTCATTTATTAAGTGTATTTCATATACTTTACATGACATCCCTCTATGTGCTTTCCTTACATAGGCAAGGGGTGTGACTATACTGTATGGGGCACTTGTGTGTACATGGGTAGTTTCATATGTTATATGCACTCACACTTACATTGTACACCAGCTACTACCCTGGTTGACAAAACATAGTTGCTACATAATTTAAGTTTACAAAAATAAAACACTACTTTTCATAGAAAAATAAGTTGCTTGTCCTGCTACTTGAAACATGAACACCTGCATGTACAGCCAGAAATCTAACCACTACACTACCTTGACTTGGAAATTTCACCTGTACATCTGTATTTATCTCCTATGGGATTTTTAAGTTATGGTAAGCAGAGGGCCATAATGTGCACACCTGCTTTGCTACACTTAAACATTCCTTAGCCTAGAAAAAAAAACAATATTGCTATTATATTATTATGTTATAAATTTAATTTTGTGGTGTTCTGACAAGTCATTGATGACTGCAATCGTGAAATAATGGCATTCATTTGGCTTTCAGGCTTCTATCATTCAGAGACTCCTGCTAATGCATATACTGTTTTCTATCAACTTTCTAAGTGTGCAATTTTTCAGAGGTGTCCCTATTTTATTGCTTTCCCGACCCCCCACTCTATGTGTGCCTTTGTCCACATGGACTGCTGCCAGGGAATATTGGCATACGTTTGATTTCAGACTTCTATCCTTTGATAATTCATGCTAATGCATGACCTGTTTTCTATCAACTTTCTAAGTTTGTGGGGCAGTATGTATGTTGTGTCCCTTTTGTTGGATTTATCCCCCATTATTTGTGCATTTCCACACATTTCCTGCTTTAGCAGGTTGCAGAGGTGTCATATTGCACTTTTACAATGCAGGGGATGTGTCACAGAACCTGTCACACACCCCCTGGATTGCTTTCCTGATGCTTTGTTTATTTCAATGTCTGCAGACACTGAAATGATCATTTATTTCATTTCAGTGTCCGTGGACACTGAAATACTGGCATAATATTAAAGTTGTTGTTGTTTGACTTTCAGCTTTTGCCAGTAAGGGGTCGCCAAAGCGGAACTCCGGTCCGCTAATGATTGGCAGTAGATTTTTATGAAACGCTGAGGTGCAAGCTCAATGCTCAACCTTCAGTGAAGGCATGCCCATTTACGCACGCATGTCTTTCGAATGCTACCCATCCGCGGGGAGGACGTGCAGACTCCACACAGAAGGCACTCCCAAGCCCAGCCATGAATCGAATGGGAAAACCTCTTGCTGTGAGGTATAATATTAAAGTAATTCTCTAATATTATGCCAGATCCTATTAGAAAGTGCTGTATGGCACATTCTGAGTGCAGGGGGCAAGTTCAATGTCCATGCACTACTTGAACATACCCCCTGCACTCGTTCATGGTTCGTGTCCATATAAGTTGAACAGCAGAGCATTTTCATGAAAATGCAAGGTGCGCTGCTGTGCTATACGGACACAAACCACTCTGTGCAAGAATAGTGCTATTCTTGCATGGAGTTTATTGAATCCCAGGGATAATATTGGCATAAATAACTATTTTAAATAAGGAATTTAGAGCTACAAAATAGTCATATATGTATTTGTTTCTATTCCTTCTCACTTCAAATGTGCTAAGCAAATGCAAACGTTACAAAACCCTTTCAAACTCCACTGTCCCCAGTTAACACTTTTACAACAATGGCATATGCAAGTAATGTTAATTAGTATATTCTGCAAAATTTAGCTTACCAACATATATGGCAATAATAACTTCTTAAGTGTTTTAATCATTTTTCTCTGCATTTAAGACACAATTTTCAGTTTTTTTTTTTGAACAAATATTTTGCTTGTAAATTTGATTTTCTCTATGCTAAATTTCTTTTAAAAAGTTACCAAGAAGAAAAGGAGGTTGACAGTTATAGTGTAATTTAATATTAATAGTCAACAATTTAATATTAATAGTCAACAAAATCAAAAGTAGCTGCTGGAAATCCTGTAAGCTTTGTTAGTTTTATATATATTAACCATTTTGTGCAGGGAATTCCAGTTTGTGTTGGTGTGTCATGCAATATTAACCTATTTCCCTCTGTCTCATTCTGTAGCATGGTTAGCTGTATTTTACTTATATGCAGAGATGCATTATTTGGTATATATTATATTACAAAAAGGAAAAGAAAATACTCTCAGATATAATGACATACAATTAGTGGCATTTCTGGTATGTACATTTCTTAAAGTTTTAATATAAAATATCCATTGTCAAGTAACAGTTAAGTTTTACTCCATCCATGCACTTTGATTCCAACAGCTGGCTCAAATGTTTGTTACATGAGATCACTTATTTATCCTCCCTATAGCCCTTTTTGCTTGTCTTGCAGAATAAATAAAAAATGAGCATATTTTTCTAAATATGTTCACTGACTTCATTTTTTAAGTTTCAACCATCTGTTCAGTTATTTTGGAAACCATATCCCATCTGTAATAGCACCCTTGTCTTTTATATCCTAGATTCTCTAAAGGGTGTCAGCAAGTATGCCAGTGCATTTACCAGTGAACATAGGGTCGAGCTTTTAATGGACATTTGAATGCCTGCTGTCTTTGCAGATTAAAGGAGTTCCTGAGAGACCAACCATTTCCCTCTGTATGGATGCATATGTACAAAGGCAGCCAAATGCAGGTTGAGCAAACACTGAAGAACAGATAAGTAAAATTGGAAATAAAATGTTTCTGGAACTGATATTTGTCCAGCTTTTTCAATTGACATTTACCCTGTCTCTTTCAATTATGAGAATGCAATGTTAGAATAGAGATCACAGATGGCAAACAATCAATATTATGCAAGGAATTGGGTAAGAGAGAATGAACGAGTGGGTAAGTGACATAATGATAGTTAGTGGATGGGTGATTGAGTAAAAGTGAGTTGACAGTTGAGTGCATGCCAGCAAAATGGCATTGTGGAATGGGACGCTTCTATAGAGTGCTTAACATCATTCAGTTCATCTCCCATTTGTCTTCTAAAGTTTAAAATGAACATGTGAGATGTCAGTTGGCTGAATGACCATGGGAGCTAGCAGGCAAGAAGCATATGGAGATATTATTAAAAAGAAAAATCACACAGTTCATTACTGTATAAAAATGTCTGATTTAATAAATTTACTATTTAGCAGAAAGCTGTACTTAGAAAGCAGCAATGTATTATTAACTTTTTTTAAATAAGTACTTTCATAATAGACTGGATAAAGTTTAGCATTTTGCTAAATATTGAGAGTTTACTTTGTGTAAAATAATATGAAATGCAGATTATCAGAGAACTACATCTGGTCTCATTTGAAGGAGGTAGGAGATATATTTATATAGCAAAACTACAAGTCATTCTAGGTTATTGTCACATTTAATTAAAAAACATTGAGCATATGGCAAGCTGTATCTCCAGAGGTTTTTGCTTCACATTGATGCTCGCTCACCATTTATTTAATTCAGTGTAGTGCATACACCATCATGTCTTGTTACATACCTCACTCAGACAGGTGTTGTTAATGAGCTGGCACTGTTTATGCAATTTGTCAACAAGGTAGGTGTGCTGATGTAAAAGAAAGTTTGAATATGGCTCAGCACATGCAGATGAATATATGCATGCATTAATTTTATTTACACAACTATTGTTAAGAGCATTTAAGTAGATTAAAACATCCATAATGTTCCACATTTAAAAATCTTTCCTGAAATGTTCTAGGAAAAGAAGGGGTACATCAAAAATAAACTACAGAGTATAATAGGTAGCACATCCCCTGCCAGTATGAGAATCTAAGTTATGCTTTAGTAGTGACAGTTTGCATTGAACTGTGGCTAAGAGGTCTTATTTTCCAAGACAAACTGCAAATTTTCTGAGGCAGTACTAATGAAGATGGGGTCATTTCCTGCACAGATATAGAGTTCATACAGCACTTTGACAATCAGGCAAACAATCTGTCTTGCAATTCATTGTCATTGGCACATGCACATCTATTGTCTCCATAATATCATGCATTTTTAGATAGCTTTGGAATTAATACATGCCATTCAGGTAATTTATACTTTTTTTCGGATTTAATTTTTCAGTGAAATACGTTTTTCCAGATTGTTGTTGAAACCATATGTGCTTGTGGCATACAGGACCTGGGTGCACTGCTGTAGAGTATTTGAGTATTTTGCTTTTTATTATTGTTATGCAACCAGACTGATTTGATATATATATATATATATATATATATATATATATATATATATATATATATATATATATATATATAAGAGGTAGGCATGCAGGGGGATTTTTTTCTCACTTTTTAGTAGTTTTTGTAATATATTTCATGATATCTATTTATGTATATAATATACTGAAATGATACTGAAATGAGTCTCACAAATAAAGACACATATTTATTCATTGTTTACTGACTTCACTACAGAAATTTTCATCTTTTGACCAAGCATATGCATGAAGGAATCATTTTATTGAATCTTGCCCAATAAGATAGTGATAAAGAAAACAAAGATTTTAAACAAATAAATCAGCATGCTGATTAAGAACACACAGGGCATTCAATATCCTGCATTGTTTTCTTGTTGCTTTACAATTTTAAAAAAAAATTTCCGCATTGTTGTCAAGGAATTTATAAATTTGCACACGTTAAAAACAATAATGTATAAACAGGTGTTATAAGCCTATGTAATATGACATCATGGGTTCTAATCAAGCTATAAACTTTTATCAAAGTAGGTTGTTCTGGTCATACCCTCACCACCACCACCATCCCACCACTATCCCCCACCATATCAGTGATAGAATTTTTGTGGGTTAGGCCACATTTTGACTTGGGAGGGGCTTCAAAAAATATAGCAATAGACTGGGAGGAATACTTCCATCCAGCGGACCTCTAGTTTAGTGTTAACCATGTATCACTGTTAATGCAACCTCTGTTTAAATTGCTGTTTAGTTTTACAGTACCTCCAGATCTTTCTTGTCTGAGCTAACTTTAATAAATTTTGGTTTCATGACTTTCTTCATGTTCTCCTGTGTTTTACTTATATGTGGTTGTTTGAAATTTGATTGGCAGTTTAATTTAGAAGTGGCTTGTTTTCTTTCTTTGTAGAATGGAGGACATTCCCCTTATCTGAGCCTTATTGTAGTTAACTAATATGCATACCTTTTTTTTCTTCATTTCTCAGTTTTGCTACAGGATCCAAGTTGGTGTTGGAGAGGTTGAAGTGTAAATGCACTGCTGGCCCACTGTAGATCACTTTCTGTTGTTTGCACGTCTGACACATCTTCAGAAGGTATTTTCTATTTGCTACTAACTTGACATGACAATAATGCTGCTAGCATTTCATTAAAACTACCAGACTTTCACTAATCTGTAAGAAGTAAAGTTAAAAATGTACATACTGCACATATAATTTTACTTAACGTAACAATGGACCCCAGTTACGTAAACACATTTAAATTTATTTAACCTAACAATGGACCCCAGATATGTAAACACATTACTGGCACATTGCCTGTGTGTGTGTGTGTGTGTGTGTGTGTGTGTGTGTGTGTGTGTGTGTGTGTGTGTGTGTGTCTGTGTGTGTTGATATATATATATATATATATATATATATATATATATATATATATATATATATATATATATGTATATATATATATATATAAATATATAGTTTGCAGTTAAATATAGTTTGCAGTTAATTATTCTATTGTTTCTCTCTTGAGATGTCATTAATGCTGCTACAGTTCCGCTAAGTCTGCCATGTTAATACTAAGTACCAAGATGAAAAGTAAAAAGTGTACAAACTGTAGTTGAAAAAAAGAAACAATAGGAACTCCTGTAAAATGCACTAGTCCACCTAAACACTCTGCTTAAGTACAAATCTACCCTTAGTTCAGTTTAAACTGCTAAATAAAATAATAAATCAATAGATAAATGGAAAGTGGATAGCATTTCTTATTTGCTACTTTGACAAAAAAGCAACTTGTACACTGGGTCCACAAAAAAGAAACCCTGACGACCAAAAGAAAATGGCACCCAACTTAAAACACCCAGATAAACCATGTAAACTTAAAATGTCTTTAATTTTAAAAATTCTAAATATAGTTTAAAAATAAACTGAAATGTAATGTATTTCCCTTTTAATGTGATGTAAACAAAAAAGGCAATAAAATAAAACCAAATTTACAAAATAAGTCCACACCCAATCTCACCATAAAAAACTATATTGTCAACTAAATCCTCCCCAAACAAATGTAATTCCATCTTATTAGAACAAAAAGGAAATAAAAAAGCTGAAGAAAACAGTAACCAGGGCTAACCAATGAGGAAATAGTATTATTACACCTGAGAACAAAGTTGACTCTGTTTAAATTAACTAAAAAATATATTAAGGAAAAAAAAACTATATGACAAAACTGACATATTAAAATACTAAAATACTATTACTTAAAAAGGCTGCATGGTCACCGGGTTACTATGATTTATTTCTTTTAAAGATCTCTAGACATGACAGAGGTATCCCTTTTCAAAACTGAAGGAGAGGATGGTGTGCTCCTGTTAAAGAGATATCATGACTGCCTAGTTTCCAGAAGAATTTCTGCCAAGGTAGTGGAAGAGACTTCATCCAGTAGCTGAATCTTTGATTCAAAGATAGGAATACAAACTGCTTACTGACTGCAGAAGAATGATCATCTCCATGTTCTTACAAACATATTGGAGCGATCATGGGAATTAATCAAAATGCATCACAATGAATGAGCAATGTATGTACTGACATCCAAGGTAACCGTTTGAAATGTTGGAACCCTCTATAGTGTCTTTCAAAATGCAGAGACTGAATAGGCAAAAAAATTGCTCGTACATATAGTCCGTCTGAAATGCCTTTTCTCAGAATATTTCCTTTTCTCCAAGGTGTGGTGATCTTGGAGTAAGTATATATGAGCTGGGGGGGAGGGTGGAGAGGGGGGGGGGGTTGTCTCCCTACAAAAAGAAGTTTAAAGGAGAAGAACAATTTTTAAGATTCACTCATCTCTGGGTTTTGGCCATTTTTTTTTTTTTTTTTTTTGCTTTTCAGCATGTGGCATTTTGAGTGCTGACTTTCAATAAGCAGCAGAAATATAACCTAGATTTCTATTATATCGCATTATGGTCATACTAAAGACAAATGAAACCACTGGCAATGGACTACACCACAGGTACAGAAAAAAGGGGAATGAAAGCAAAAGGCCATGTTACTGCCAGTGGAATTTGAGGGATAAATGTAGGTCAGGTTTCTCTCCTCCTGTTGGGGTATGGGGAGCTCACCCTTTGATACTGTACAGCACAGAAGCATATCAGTTTGCATTCTGTTGTTGGGTTGATTCACTCTGAGATGTTATGTCATCTCTACATAGATGACCACCCCTGCCATGGAGATACAAGTCCTTCTGCTAAGGTATATCCACACATATGGTCAGCACAGTCCTGCAAGAATGTGAGCAGTGCTAGCATGCACACTGTTGCCTGTAATACTGCACATGTTATGCATTTTGATAGCATAGCTGTACAATGTTTGTGGTGGACAAACTGAGACAGGCTAACAGTATTGAAATCACTGGTATCTGCCCAGTGTAGCCATTCAGTACTCTGCTTGTTCTGCCCACAGATGTATATATCCTTTCAGAAATGGTCATCACTCCGGAAATAGTGGTGCTACTGCAGGTCTTGCACACACATGTACTTAACAAGGGTAAGGCAAAAAAGATATTTCAGGACTTCCTTTGGCAGGGAGGTGTGCATGACAGTAGTGCTGTAGTAGGCCATAATAGGAATCAAGTGAAGGTGAATCTCAAAGAAGTCACCAATAACAGAGTGCTTGACATGACCAGCCACATGGCACTAACAGGGTCAGATCCACCACAAGCAGTGGACTACAAATACAGACCTACGTCCTAGAGTTGGAGGAGTTTCTAATGTCCTTTTTCTGGGGCAGGTTAGAGAGTCCTCATACCTGAAGCTGGTTTGGATGCAGGAGTTGAGATATTGACAGGTACATGAGTATCCATGGGAGATGCACCAGGTTATTATCACCCTATTCTAGCATCACTGTACAATGTCCCACTAGTGTACATGCTATATTCTGCAGACTACCTATCTGTCCAACAGGTATATTGAGGCTGCAATAGTGACTTCTTGCACCACAAGCTATGTACCTGTACATGGGCTAACCATATTATTAGCATGCAGTTGCATATAAGCCATGTTCTCTTGAGAGTGTCAGAGATGTTCCAGCATTGCCACAAGTATGTTATATTATGCTTCCATAGGTTCAGCAGGTGGACAGTCCAGCACAGTAGACAGAAATGTGTCTGATATCATATGGTCACCTGTGGTAAATGATGATGATGGCTTCCTGCACATGACAAAGTCCCGTAGCATAGTGCAATTGTCAGCAGCACTACCATGGGCATGCAGGTGGCCTTTATTGACATGACTGTAAGACATTCCTCAGCCTTGACGTTACCATTGGAATCACTCAGTAGACATGCAGTTCTGTGAAACAGTATAGAAGGCCACTACGCACATCACATCAAAAGGATTCTGTGGCATGCATGAGGAGGAGCACCAACCCCAGTAACTGCATAATGTTCTGCGGTACATGCAGGAGGACATAGTATACAGAAACTTACAGTAGACATTTCTGGCGAGGTCATTGTTGGCTATGTTCATAGCCACTGCTGCTTCCATGAGGATACTGTGGGACACCAACCATGGCCATGCAAAGAGCTGGATACATAATGCATGGTCACAGGCTATGTGTATGCAGATGTTACATACTAACCTCAAATCTTTATTATTCTCATGTCTGGCCATCTCTGATTCTACCCCTAGACATGGACACTCAGATGTTGTAGGCTGATGTTCTTCTGCCTCCATCATCCTTATCTGCTGTGCATCTACCAAGGACAATGTCTAGACTTGGTCATTGATAAGATCATGGACACTGTTCATTTGCTGCCTCCCCACATGAGGAGCCACAACAAGGTTCCTGTTCATTTTTCTGCAGTGTTGCATTATCTGTCAGACAAGATGCCTTTAGTCCTGATACCACAGGACCAAATGGTACACTCAGCCAGCATACACCCCAACCCTGGGGGATGTCATCCTTGAATCCCTCCACCATTATAGCTGTCTGTAAGGCTATCCTATCTATTTTATTTATCCTACACCTGTACATTAACACTGCTTTGCCTGATACTGTACCCCAACTCACCTCTAACAATGATGGTGACTGTGCCTTCCTCACTCCTCTGCTCTTTGTGAGTATTATAATGTCTGATGCAGAGCATGACCAGTCAATGCACTGAAGTGCATAGCCTGGTTGTGTGAATGCATGCATTATTTTTATATTGTGTTTTGCATGTCTACTGTTGTGGACCAGGTGCTCCCTCTTTGCCATTGTCAGTATGTATTGCACCTGCACCTGTCTTGTACAAGGTACCAAGACAGCCACTTCTGATGACTCCTCACTCAGCACTTTCTCTGTCACTGCCACATATCTGTCTGACTTTACTGTGATAGTCCCACTTTGTAACTGTTTTCATAACATCATGTTCAATGGAAATGGGCAGACCACAAACATTCTACTATAGATCTCTATTGCTTAGTGCAGTGCACTGTCTAATTTATCCAGACAGCAGAAGTGAGCCTTCATATGTCTAAATGCGCATTCTATGGTGTTCTTTGTCTGTGAGTGTACAGTGTTGTACACAATTACCACCATGGTCTTAAGGCAGTCTAGGAGGATACTCATCAGAGATCCAAGTCATATCCAACATAATCTTCAACACATAAGAGTAGACAACATTATCACTGGCCTGCTGCCACCTACCATGGGAAAACATATGTGGCTGGCATTTTGTGCACCTATTAGCTAGATGGCCCTGTGAAAAGTCGCAACAGATGAAAATCTGGTAGAGGTCAGCCATGTGTCTGATTTAGGAAATATCAGAACTGCCTGCATGACATGCAGACACATTATATATTGCTCCACGTGCATTGCTTACCATTTAGCAGTTGATGAAGTAGAAATATCTCTGGTTGATATGCCTAGTATCATGTGAAGCAGGTGAGCCCTTGATGGCAGTGTGGATGGAGACAATGACCCCAGGAACATAATGTCTGCAGAATGGTAGAGCTCTACTTTGCAGTTGTGGAAGCTGATAATGTTCTTCCATATGTTGCAGCATCATGTCTACCAGCTGTTGTAAGGCTGATGAGGCAGATGCCTGTAAATCTACTAACACATCCCCTGTCAGATGCTGGAAAGTCTGCATAGCGAGGATGGTTAATATTACACATACCCTAATGTCGCTTGGGATAGGCAGTTTATATGTCACATGATTCCTTGCGAGGGTGCAGTTGACTAATAACTTGAGCAATAAGTGTCCATCCACAATGTTGCAGGCAACGGTGTCCTGGTTGGGGAGAAGATGATATGTTGTCCACTGGCACATCCATTTGTAATCTGGAGTGTGAAGATACGCACCATAATGGGCACTGTCTCTGAAGGCTGCCACTAGCACATGCTGTCCTGCTAATACTGATAGTATTTTTAGCATCATAATGCAGATGAAGATGCTATTCACTGCCAAATCCTGATATTCAGAAAAGCTGATCAACACAGATCTCTATGCCAAATGTGTATGTTTATAAATCAGCCTGTTATGGATTAGTTTCATCATTTGCACATGCAATGGATGTTACTAGCATGTTACCTCTCATTTGTATGCTGTTATGTGGTCATTAACATGTCTTGCTTGTAAAGCTGTTTCTGAATCTCTCTCTCCTCAGGCATTACTGTTCACCTCTTTATTTCTTGTAATACTTTGTGCATATTGCTTATGAATACCTATTTTGAGTTAATCTCTCAGTGCTGACTTTTTGCATATTACTTAAGAAATTTGACTCTCCCTTTAATTGGCCATCTCTCAAGAAACCTCATACAGTTTTGAAGTACTTCACGTTCTCAGCTTCTACCCCACCATTTTCTTAATTGGGTCTACATCCACCACTTCTCTGTGAAGAAGAAAATTATCATGTCACTAATAAAATGTGCTCTTATGATTTGCTGGAAATGTCCTTTCTACCAACACTATGCTTCTTTAATTAGCATTTTAACACCACATTTCTGTCTTAGTACCTTATATATCCTATATATCCTTTACAATGAAATCTTAGCTCTCACATGCTTGCATTACACACCCTTGATTCAATAAGCTTGAAATGTCATCTACAGGCCATGTGGTGTACTAGTCTGAGTCTTGTTGCAGTTTTTCCTTTTTTGACCCCCTTCCCAAATTGTATTAACATTTCCTAGTCTGCCATAGTGCACTGTTTGGCAGTGTTCATTTACTGCAGTAATTCATGTATTCTGGGAGTCCAACCTCACCATAAAAAAAAAAAAAATGAACACCCATTTAATGACTTTGAGGCAATTTATTTATACAATTTTTATTAAATTTTGCAATGGAAAAATAGTTTGGGCAAAATGTGAAAGTTTGTTAAATTAAATTATCCAAATAAGGAAAAAAAACTGCACACTGCCTATCATAATTCTAACTTCTTTCTCATAATTTCTTTTCACTTAACTCCTTATTTAACATAATAATCATATGCAGAAATGGAAGTTATATTACTTGGGATAGTTTGTCTGATCTATGCTTGATTTGTGAAGTAAATTTCACACCTCACCATCTGTTCAGCCACCTGAAATAAACGTCTTATTTTTTTCATTAATGCTAAATGTAATTGATATGTCATCTATATATGTCAAAATTGAAATTTGTCTGTTTTTATTTTATTAAATATTTAATGTAATTACATTTTTTTCTTTTTTTATTGACCTGGCTAACAAGCAGTACACGTACTCATATCTGCCAACATATAAACTTTTGTTTGACTTATGAATTTGTTGTTTAGTGGTTTGATTTCAGAGATTTGGCTCAGAAGTAGCACACCTTTCCATTACTTACTGTTTTGATTATAGCAAACCTATAGCAATATAAATATTTTTATTTATTTTATTTTACATTTGTTGACCGGGCTGGTCTAGCTGGATATATGTGCATTTTCAGTAGAGGCCCAGGGAGAAAATATCCACATATGCAAAATTCTTAGCAACTTCAGGTACAGATAAGTAAAATTTTAACAAATTTAGGTACAGTACTATTTTAAGGTGAATAATACAAATGTTATATAGCAAAATAGTAATATTAAAGTTGCAGCTAATAAGAAAAAGATTGAACAAAAAACAAAGTAGCACATAATAAGAAAGAGAAATTAAAACACACTAACACATATAGCAACTCTAGGTACAGTATTTAACAGTGAGTCATCCAATTTTTCCTATAGTAGCATAGCAACTTTAAGGTAGCATGTAATAAGAAAGATAAAGAATGTCTTTATAGATATTTATATGTGAGAACAAATAAAAGCTTCTAATTAGAAATATATCTTGACCTTGTTACTAGTGTATTCCATTTATTATATACAAATCCGTTAAATTATCACAAAAATAAATATGTATCAAGTTGAGAATTATTCTCTTCTATAAATTGATTTAGCTCTTGTTTTACCTGATCTACCACCTCCTGGTTTATTAATCTTGACAGATTAATTGGTATGCTTTTATGTGTGAATTAATACTAGGAATTCATAAGCACAAAACCCAACCATCAGTGCAGTACCAGTGTAGATCATCTACATAAGCTTGATTTATAAAGAAGGGGCACAATGCTTCCTTGCATTCAAAACTGTTCTTCAAGAAAATCCTTCATTATGAGTTCTTTAGAAATTATTGTTAGCTACTATTGCTATGGTTTCACTTGATGGACTGGCTATGCATTATGTCCTGCACTTTAAAGGTGC
The DNA here is from genome assembly GCF_019279795.1 of Protopterus annectens. Taxonomy (NCBI): domain Eukaryota; kingdom Metazoa; phylum Chordata; order Ceratodontiformes; family Protopteridae; genus Protopterus; species Protopterus annectens. The sequence goes on along the minus strand of NC_056742.1, from coordinate 34,597,541 downwards.
ATATTATCGAATGCAGTCATGGACTGACATTCTTATTTAGGTTTGCGTTTAATTGCTTGTTTTTTTTTTTCTTGCAATGAAATGAATATATGATTTTTGTATAATCACATTTTTTCCATTCATATAGGGGCACAATTCACCTTTAAAGTTGTCATTGCTATTCAAGATAATAGAAAAAGAAAGAGAGTAGACATGAGGGATATATGAGGAATAGCATAACTAATCTGTCATGTTGAAACAACTTGCTTGAAAAAATAATCATAACATTTAAATGAAACAGTTTTGTCTAACTTATGCACTAAGCATATCAACAGTGTCTATTTGTTGGCCGTCCTAGTCACAATCATTTTAAGTGATATTTTTTAAACTCAGGCTGTAATGATTATTTTTTGTATGAAAACATTTTATTTATTTATTTATGTGTTTATTTATTTATTTATTTATTCAGTATATTTATTAAATGGGTAACTAAACTGGTCTTTTGACCATTTTCAGCCATGACCAGGCCAAGAAGACAGAGATAAAAAAATGAAAAAAATAAAATTCTTAACAAAGAATTTAGAAGAAAACATAATTAATCATAACAAAAAATGCAAACTGAATTTGTAACTACACATGAACATTTAACCAATATAAATTACATATATTTTAGTCATATACATTCACTGAAGTGATACAGTTAATGGGGAGCACAGCTAACATTATTTATTAATCTCATTTTTACAAAAAAAGTTTGGAGTTATAAAAGACAACATTCATACCTCACAACCTCCCAGAGCAAGAAATGTGGACAAAGCCAAAAATAATTAGTGGGGGGGGGGTATAAAGGCCCCAAAATAGGGATGTATTTTAAATATTGCTCCTATACACTTAGATAGTTGCTAGAATAATAGGTTTTGCATTATTCTGCCTTTTTCCGAAGGATATGAAATCTGAAGCACAAGTATCTGTCATTGTTTATTATTATTTATTGACCATTATACAACGACCCCCCATTAATATTCAAAAACGTGCACGCTGATTGGTCAGCATGCACGTTGTAAATCAGAATTATAGTAATAGAAAAAGGTCTGGTCGCCCTGACTTTTTCCATTACTATAATTCTTTTTTTTTACAGCAACGGAGAACACAAGATCTCTGTTGCTTCACACTGTCTCGCTATGTTAAAGGAGTTTAACATAGTGAGACAGCTTTAAAAAAAGCAACAGAGAATCTCCGTTGCTTTTTTTAAAGCTGTCTCGCTATGTTAAACTCCTTTAAAATAGCGAGACAGTTTGCAAAAAGCAACAGAGATCTTGCTTTTTCAAAACTGTCTCGCTATGTTAATTGGGTTTAACATAGCGAGACAGCTTTAAAAAAGCAACGGAGATTCTCCTTTGCTTTTTTTAAAGCTATCTTGCTATGTTAAACCCATTTAACATAGCGAAACAGTTTTTTAAAAGCAACGGAGATCTTGCTTTCTCCATTGCTTTTGCCCACAGCTCTGATGTGCTGCATAGGCTTACGCATGCGCAGTACATCAGAACTGCCGCAGAATACCAGACAACTGCGGAAGGGCAGCAAGGAGGCATTATACAATGCCATTATTTAAGAAAAGTAATTATTTTTTTTCTTAAATAATGTCATTGTATAATAGCAATAACCCACTTCTGGTGGGTAATACTGGATTTACCCACGGTTGGCTTTGTTTGGCCACTCGGGCTTCGCCCTCATGACCAAACCACACCAACTGTGGGTAAATCCAGCATTACCCACACCCAGGCATGGGTTATTGCTATAATATTTAATGATTTGTCAGAAAAAATACACAGATTATATGAGGACCAGACCAAAACTGTGAGGCACAAATCTGGACAGTCTGTGAAAATTCGGATAGTTGAGCAATATATCTAGTGGAGTGTACATCAAGGGATAGCCTTACCAGGATTATGTATCACTCATGGTTGCAGGTGCATAAAGACCCGAAGCACAATTGTGTGTGTTTCTTAGACACTGTCTGTATAACATATGCATTTAGTATATGATCTCTTAGTTTCTGCATGAAATTAGCTATAGTTTCAATTTGTCTGATATAATCTGAACCTTATTCCAGCAAGGTGGTGCAAGTTTGCTAAAAGCTTTCACAGTAATGGAACATTTGAAAGAGGACCTAATTTATGAAATTCCTTCAGAGTCTTAAGAATGTTGGATCTTTTTCTCAGTGACAATTTGCAGAGGTGGACAGTATCTGTCATGCAATAATTTAAATCTAATTATGTTTAGGAATAGTTATGCTTTCACTGTGATGGGAAGCCACTTGCATTTATATAATGTCTTGCAGTGATGTTTAGCTCTAATACCTAGATGAATTAATATCAGTATTTTTCTGTTGTCTGTAGTACAGCATAATTTTGAGAATAGAGTAGCACAGTGATCTGATGAGTGATAACCCAGCCACTGGGGATGCACAAGCCAGTGCATTTCTTTGTGCCGGTCCCAAGCCCAGATAAATGGGGAGGGTTGCGTCAAGAAATGCATCCGGCGTAAAACTTTGCCAAATTTTTTCATGCAGTCACCAGTTAATATTTCCATACTGGATCGGTCGAGGCCCAGGTTAACAATGACCGCCACCAGTACTGTTAGCCAACAGGGTGCTGGCGGAAATTGGGCTACTGTTGGCCAAAGGAAGAGAAGAGGCAGAAGGCATGGCTGAAGGCAGGAAGAGAGAAGAAAGGCTAGGACTGTGGTAGTGAGGGTTGGAACTTTGAATGTTGGCAGTATGACTACTATAGGGAGAGAGCTAGCTGATATGATGGACAGAAGGAAGGTTGGTATATTGTGTGTGCAAGAGACCAGGTGGAAGGGGAGTAAGGCTAGGTGTATTGGAGGTGGGTTCAAATTTTTTTTATCATGGTGTGGATGGGAGGAGAAATGGCGTAGGAGTTATTCTGAAGGAACAGTATGTGAAGAGTGTTTTGGAGGTGAAAAGGGTGTCGGATAGTGTGATGTTTATGAAGCTGGAAATTGATGGTGTAATGATTAATGTTGTTAGTGCATATGCTCCACAAGTTGGGTGTGCAATGGATGAGAAAGAAAAATTTTAGAGTGAATTGGATGAAGTGGTGATGACTGTACCCAAGGGTGAGACAGTGGTGATTGGAGCAGATTTAAATGGGCATGTTGGTGAAGGGAACAGTGGGGATGAGGAAGTGATAGGTAGGTATGGTGTTAAACAAAGGAATGCAGAAGGTCAGATGGTAGTGGATTTTGCAAAAAGGATGGATATGGCTGTGGTGAATACGTATTTTAACAAGAGGGAGGAGCATAGGGTGACATACAAGAGTGAAGATGCAAACAGGTGGATTATATCTTATGTAGGAGGGCCAGTTTGAAGGAGATTGGAGACTGTAAAGTGGTGGCCGGAGAAAGTGTAGTTAGACAGCATAGGACAGTGGTTTGTAGGATGACGTTGGTGATCAAGAAGAGGAGGAGGAGTGTGAGGGCAGCACCAAGGATCAAATGGTGGAAATTGAAAAAGGATAATTGTGAGGTGGTGTTCAGGGATGAGTTAAGACAGGCACTGGGTGGCAATGAAGAGTTACTAAATAGCTGGGTAACTACAGCAGAACTAGTAAGGGAGATGGCTAAAAAGGTGCTTGGTATCACATCGGGATAGAGGAAGGATGACAAGGAGACATGGTGGTGGAATGAGGAAGTAAAGAAGAGTATACAGGCAAAGAGGTTGGCAAAGAAGTGGGATTGTCAGAGAGATGAATAAAGTAGACAGCAGTATAAGGAGATGAGGTGCATGGCAAAGAGAGAGGTGGCGGAGGCTAAGGATAAAGCATATGAAGAGTTGTATGAAAGGTTGGACACTAAGGAGGGAGAAAAGGACCTGTACCGATTGGCTAGACAGAGGGACTGAGCTAGGAAAGATGTGCAGCAGGTAAAGTTGATAAAGGATAATGAGGGAAACATACTCACAAGCGAGGATTGTGTGTTGAGGAGATGGAAAGAGTACTTTGAGGGGATGATGAATGAAGGGAATGAGAGGGAGAGAAGGTTGGATGATGTAGGCATAGTGAATCATGAAGTGCAATCGATTAGCAAGGAGGAAGTAGGGATAGCTATGAAGAGAATGAAGAATGGAAAGGCTGTTGGCCTAGATGACATACCTGTGGAAGCATGGAGGTGTTTAGGTGAAATGGCAGTGGAGTTTTTAACCAGATTGTTTAATGAAATCTTGGAAAGTGAGAGGATGCCTGAGGAATGGAGAAAAAGTGTTTTGGTACCGATTTTTAAGAATAAGGGTGATGTGCAGAGCTGTAGTAACTACAGAGGGATTCAATTGATCAGTCACAGCATGAAGTTATGGGAACGAGTAGTGGAAGCTAGGTTAAGAAGGGATGTGATGATTAGTGAACAGCAGTATGGTTTCATGCTGGGAAAGAGCACTATAGATGCGATGTTTGCTCTGAGAGTGTTGATGGAGAAGTACAGAGAATGTCAGAAGGAGTTGTATTGTGTTTTTGTAGACTTGGAGAAAGCATATGACAGGGTGCCTAGAGAGGAGTTGTGGTATTGTATGAGGAAGTCAGGAGTGTCAGAGAAGTATGTAAGAGTGGTACAGGATATGTACGAGGGTAGTGTGACAGCAGTGAGGTCTGTGGTGGGGTGACAAATGCGTTTAAGGTGGAGGTGGGGTTACATCAAGGATCAGCTCTGAGCCCTTTCTTATTTGCAATGGTGATGGACAGGTTGACAGACGAGATCAGACAGGAGTCACCATGGACTATGATGTTTGCAGATGACATTGTGATCTCTAGTAAGAGTATGGCACAGGTGGAGGAGACCCTGGAGAGATGGGGATATGCTCTAGAGAGAAGAGGAATGAAGGTCAGCAGGACTAAGGCAGAATATATGTGTGTGAATGAGAGGGAGGATAGAGGAATGGTGAGGATGCAAGGAGTTGAGGTGGCGAAGGTGGATGAGTTTAAATACTTCGGGTCAATAGTTCAGAGTAATGGTGAGTGTGGAAGAGACGTGAAGAAGAGAGTACAGGCAGGATGGAGTGGGTGTAGAAGAGTGTCAGGAGTGATCTGTGACAGACGAGTACCTGTAAGAGTGAAAGGGAAGGTCTACAAGAGGGTAGTGAGACCAGCTATGTTATATGGGTTGGAGACAGTGGCATTATCAAAAAGGCAGGAGTTTGAGCTGGATGTGGCAGAGTTAAAGATGTTAAGATTTGCACGGGGTGTGACGAGGATGGACAGGATTAGGAATAAGTATATTAGAGGGTCAGCCCAGGTTGGAAGGTTTGGAGACAAAGCCAGAGAGGCAAGATTACATTGGTTTGGACATGTGCTGAGAAGGGATGCAGAGTATATTGGGAAAAAGATGCTAAGGATGAAGCTGCCAGGTAACAGGAAAAGAGGAAGGCCTAAGATAAGGTTTATGGATGTAGTGAGAGAGGACATGCAGGTGGTTGGTGTGACAGAGCAAGATGCAGAGGACAGGAAGAAATGGAAACAGATGATCCACTGTGGTGACCCCTAACGGGAACAGCTGAAAGAAGATAATGAGAGTAGCACAGTGAAGATGTGGCCATATTCCAGCAAATCCCTGTCCTTGATACTCCTTTTTAATATTTATTTTGGTCCTCTAAGTTTTATCTTGTTTACCAAAACAAAATGAAATAATTATTGCAAAACATCTCCAGCAATAAAACATTTCTGGGAAGAAGAAGAGTATGTTAGGAAATTATTAGATGATTAGTAGTGCTGTCTGTACTACAAGTGGCTGATTCTTGCTATATGTTATCAGGTCAAACTAGGTTTGTGATCTGTCAGAAATGGTGGCATTGACGATGATGCTGGGCTGTAGCTGAAAGATTAAAATAAGAACATTAATGAAGAACCTGTATGTAAATTGCATAAGTGCATGCACTGTAATTCTGTTGATATCCTGAAATACAGGCGAACAGACCAGATTAAAGATGGATTCGTTTGAAGTATATATAGGGATATTTGATTTGGGGTATAGGTGAAATAATGTACAAGTTACATACGTAATGTGGTACATGGGATCAGGGCGTCACTTCAAAAGTGACAATCATCTAGAATCAAGGTTCGCCCTCCATGTGCAGAAATGGGGTGGATAGTTGGATGGATGGATGGATGGATGGATGGATGGATGGATGGATGGATGGATCGATCGATGGAAATGAAATGTGGTAAGGGATATTGGAAATTAATAAAGAATTATGTAAATAAAAATTAGACCAGAAGTTGCTGAGACCATGAAAGAGGCTTGCGAAAGATACTTTATTAACAGTATGTACGGCAAAGAATGTAGCCGCAGGCTTTAAGGATGGTAAATTAAAGATAATGCTAAAGATAATAATGCAAGTAATAATGAATAATAATAATATTAATAATAATAGTAATAATAATAATAATAATAATAATAATAATTCTATGATCCACGTGTAGAAGAATTTGTGTAATAACATGATTTTTTTTTTTGCCTCTGAATAGAAAACTGTGCAGATTACTCCTAAATTACTATGTACAGTTCTGGAGACCCCCCCCCCCCAACACACACATACAAACACATTATTCTACACATATAATGACAGCTTGGAACTTGGAAGTACAAGAGTTATCTTTCACAGAAGATGGTACAGGAACAGACGCAGTGAAAAGTTAAACATAGAGGGTGCATAGCTTAGAAATAAAGCAGAACTTTCTTGATAAATTGTGAATTAGTGGTAATGCTGGAACTCAAGATTATCAGGATATTAGAAAAATATGGAAATTAATTAACAGGAAATTACATATTTTGTATTAGGCATGAAAATATGCAGACAAGACAGTATAAGTATTCCTCATCTTTGAACAGTTAGTAATTACCTGTCCAACTGATACCAGTTTAAGTTAACTTACCTCAGTTAGTGAGTGCATCTTTTTAATCCTCAGCATTGTTGCATCACAGCTTGTTACTGAGCCTCATTCTGCAGCTGTTGTGACATTTCAAGGTACGGCTGTACAGTATTACACTAGAGTCTTAGATTGCATTATCTGATATACATTTGCTATTTATGCTGATTGCTCAACTGTTTCTGCATTGTAATTATTTGCTCTAAAATTACTGCACTTGGAGCTATTTAGTCAAATTGCTTTGGAGCTATTGCATGTGAATCTATTGAGTTATATTACCTGTATCTAATTGTAGCTACCAGTTAGGTACTAGTTAGGCAGAGAATATTTCATCCTATAAGTTCAGTCATTCATTGCACATGACAGCACTTTTGAAAATTGCTAATTGTAGCAGTTTTTATACTGTTAAAGAAATTGAAAATACTGCTCTGTGTTACTGCAGTCTCAACTATTGGTTTACACTCACTTCTACATATTATTAAGTACTTTAATGTTTCTGCATATTGATATTACTTTTATATTCTTTGTGCTTGTGAATCTTGCCTGTCTGCTAGTTTTTATATTCTGAGCTACTTGCTGTATTTCTAATTTCATCAATTATAATCATCGCTTTCTAGCCCTGTCTAGTCTACTCTTCTGTTTTATACCAAAATGAAGTTATTAATCAGTCCTGTTTTCTTATATCAGTTTGGCTACACTGGCCATTATGAAAGCACAGTCAACTGTGACCCCTCCGTAGCCAGTATGATAGCATTAGGTATTTTAAGACATTGCAGCAGCTGTCTCATGTTAATCGAAATCCCTTTCTTATTACCTCACAATGATTCAGTGTGCTAAAAGTCTAAATATTTACTGTATTTGGAGTCTGTTGTCACTTTAAAGCACATTCAGTAAGCGTAATACAAACACGTACACCTATAGTACAGAGCACTTCTACTATACCAACATATAAGGCTGATAAGAGTGTTGCCTAAATCTCCAAGACAAACGTCTAAGAAAATCTAAGCATTACTTCAGATAACTACTCCACACCTACATCACCACCTTCATCTTGTGCAGCCAAACTCTGTTGACATACCTCTATGAATCATAAGGGTGCAGACCCCAAGCCCTTAGGACACTGTGAAACTGCATCCACATATGGTAATATTGTAGTGATAGGTGACTCTGCTGTCAGACATGAGGTCACCACACTCAAGATACTGGATAAGAAAAGGGTGATGGTTAGCTGTTTATGTGAGTCAGTATGCAGGATGCAATGAAGGCTCTTATATCTCTTTAATCTGACAAATATGATTACTACGTGGTAGTAGCCCCATGTGGTTAAATGGGCTTGATCATTATCTTTGTCTTGGTACACATAGAGACATTCAGAAGGACATGCATGGTCATAGCATGCATTTATCCAAGGCAGTGAAGGCCCAAAAATTCAAAGGCAAGTTAATTGGCTTTAATAATTAGCTTTATCATCTTAGAAGAATCCATTATGTGTCATCTAGGCATCTTGGCACAAGATAGATGACAGTCCTTCCTGCTTTGCCAGAGATGGTGTGCAACTTACTTACCTTGGCTTTCACATTTTGGCTAAAGTCTTTGTTGCCCTCTATTTCATATTAAGGTAGATTCTCTCTGCTTAACATTCCAGCACACATTAAAGTGGACGTACTTTATACAAGATGTGTTAAACAACCAAAACAATAAAAAAAAAATAAAAATAAATGCTTGAACTCTGTGTTCTTTCTGCAACTTGAGCCAATTCAAAGATAGAAAACAGTATATATATTTTTTTATAATTTGCACATTCCTTACATCTGTGTTGAAACTGTTCCCCCCCCCTCATTTCCTGCCTTGTCTTTCAGCTGATATAATTTAGCTAGTGCTGTGTCTCCTTTTAATTAACAACCTGTATTCAAACTGGAACCTTAGTTTGAAAGACAGCCTTACAGAACTATCTTCAAGTTTATAGAGCTGAGTATATTTTCTGTGTTATTCTGTATTATAGAGCTAAATTGTCTGCTTGATATCTGTGTCTTACTGCTCTGCAAATCTATAGAAAACAGTATATATATCCCTATTCTTGGTTGTAGTTTAAATTTGGTGGCTTTTGCAGTGCCCGCCCCACTGTAGATTTGATCTAAGACACTCCCCCAGGACATCTCTTTACCGCATTCTACCTAATAAACCCTTTCTGCACTTGCTTTTAGTCCTTTTTAATTTAATTACATGTTTTCAAACTGTGTGTGGACTAATATTGCTACATATTCAAGTGTGCCAGCTTGCACTGCATGAGAATTGTATTTACTACTGCTTTTGCTACTTTTCTAAAAAAAAAAAAAAAAAAAAAAAAAAAAAATGTCTTCTGCTTTTACTGTACTTGTGTTTCTTCCTACTTTATTTTGCTTTTGCGTCATCTTAAACATTCTCAATTGTATTTATTACTGCTTGATGTAACACATTCTAAGCCTTTTAGTTTAAACACTTGGGCTTCAGACCAGTTGTTTTACATTGAGAGGGTTTGTGGTCTGCACTGTAGTGGCAGAACAGGTAGCTTACATCCTTCTAAGCTGAGAACTGCTGACTGAGGGCTCAGTGTCTGTTATTCTAAAAGTATATTAATTCTGGTTTAAGCACTTGGGCTTTCAGGCCAGTTATTTTACATTAAGAGGGTTTTGTGGTCTGCACTCTTGTGGGAGGAGAGGCTGGACTCTGCCCTTCTGAGCTGGGAATTTCTGGTTGAAGGCTTATAGTGCATGCATATCTGAATTTCTTCTTACTAAAATTGGTACACCTTGTTTGCTGTAGCATAGACTAGATCCAGGCCTGCTGAATCTAGCTTTGTTTGTATAACTTGAGCACTAATCCAGGCATTATTTAAAGTATTCAGTTGTATTTATTACTGCTTGGTAGTAACTTGGTTAAAGTGTAGCTATCATTCTAAGTCGTTTGGATTAAGCACTTGGGCTTCAGACCAGTTGTTCTACATTAGGAAGGTTTGTGGCAGGCACTGTGGTGGCAGGACAGGTAGCTTTCATCCTTCTAAGTTGGGAACTGCTGATTGAGAGCTCAGTGTCTGTTATTCTTAAAGTGTATTAGCTCTGGTTTAAGCACTTGGGCTTCAGGCCAGTTATTTTACATTAAGAAGGTTCGTGGTCTGCACTCTTCTGGGAGGAGAGGCTGGACTCTGCCCTTCTGAGCTGGGAATTTCTGGTTAAAGGTTTATAGTGCCTAAATATTTGAACTGTATCTTACTGAAATTGGTACACCTTGTTTGCTGTAGTAACTTGTCTGCAAAGAGTATAAATACAGATTTTTTGTGTTAGACCAAGTTAAAATTGATATAAGAGGGGGTCCCTGGGAGGAAAACATTGGTTTTAAAGAATTAAGGTGGCAATTGGCCCTGGAAGCCAACAGACCCACAGGATTGAATGAAAATATTTCCATTCTGCCACTTTTAAAGTTAAAAGCTGCTAAAATATGACCTTACAAACCATAATAAATAAGGTCAGTAGATGGCACTATTCTACTGCAAACTGGAAGAAAGTAAGGGACTCCAAGACTACACTTTCAATATCAATGATTTATTAAAATAAACACAAACACCTTTGAATGACATCATATAACTTTAACAAATTAATAAATGAATTTAAATGCTTTTTAAATAAAACTTTTGATTTTAGTAAATATTTATTAAGACAGCGGATTTTAACTTTTTAACTGAATGAATATGAATGTATTAACCAGCACGAGACACAATACTGAAATTTATTTGGTCTCTTATTTTAATTGGAAGCCTAACATGATTGGTTAAGAATAATACAAACTTGTATAAAATGTTTTGATTTTAAGAATGGCACTTTATCTGATGAAGTCTTTTGGATGAAAACGCAGCATTGAATAAAGCGTTTATTGCTTTGGAACTTTTAAGTGGACTTTGTGCATCGTTTTCTCCTACTGCTTTCATTTCTTTGGTTGCTGTAGCATAGACTAGATCCAGGCCTGCTGAATCTAGCTTTGTTTGTATGCTTATTTCCCTGGAACGCTAATTCCACCTAAAACGCGGCTTCTCAGCGCTTCTGTGGATCCCTAGTGATATCTGCATTGCTTACTGTACTTATTTCTTTGCTTCGCTTGAAAGAAAGTTACTGTTTGTCGTTTTTGCATTTAAGTTACCTGTAACACATTGCACTTGTTACCTGGCACTTGCTCACTAAAGCAATTATAAGTCAGCACTAAAAATTAAAAGCACTACACCCTCGCTCCCCATTGGCCCTTGTTTTCAATTATAAAGGAATTCCCAATATTATTCTAGCATGTCCAATGGTCAGTTGTCAATCTCCTCTCCGGTCCAGCTGGTGAATATGGGAATCTTGAGGCAATGTTACAACTGCCTCATGTACACAGACAACCCTCTCCTCCTCCCAACAAATTCCAACACATGTGAGAGATGCAACCATATAGCCAAACTGGAGGCTAACCTCTCTCAACTCAGTACTGGCATAACCAGTCAGGTGGAGAAGGAAACCACACTCACTACAATTCCAGTCTCACATAGACCTACCACGACAGCAAACCAAACACATAATCACACAAAAACATACTCGGAGGCTCTAAATAAAGATCTGCCTAAGCAGCAGAGACCTCCAAAGCAGACACCCAAGCAACTGCTACCACAAAACAAAACACGTGCAACACATATCTCACAAAGCCAGTGTGCCGAACAGTCCCAGCCCTTAAGGCTAAACAACACACCTGATACACTTGTAATAGGTGACTTTATCGTCAGGCACACTGACGTCCCGCTCACCAGGCTGAACAAGGAGAAGGTCACGGTGAGCAGCCTGTCTGGTGCTAGGATCCGCCACATAACACAAGCACTCAGGTCACTCCAAGGCAAGTACAAATATGACTCAGTCATTGTCCATGCTGGTGTGAATGACCTGAGATGTACCTCCCTGGACTACATGAAAAGAGACATAGAGGAGCTCTCTGAGCATGTAGCCCAGGCTGGTATGTCCCTGACCTTGAGTAGCATCTTACCCTCACCAAGAATGATGCCACAATATGAAGACAAGATGATCAATTTCAACAATTGGCTTAAGTATTGGTGTCATTCAAAGGGGATCCAATGCCTGTCAGCTTGGGATGATATGCACGACAAGCCACGATGCTTTGCTAGGGACAGCTTGCACCTGTCACCCCTGGGCTTTCGGATATTGGTAAAGGCTCTTTCTACCCCCATAGTGCCTTTTTTAGGCAAGGCTCAAAAGACAAACCCACCTCCATAGGTATCACAAGGGATAAGAAACTAAGAGTAATGCTACTCAATGCTAGAAGTCTAAACCTCAAGATGCATGCACTCGAAACTCTCCTTAGCATGGAGAACATCGATATCTGTGCAGTAACAGAAACCTGGTTCAGGACTCCCAAGAGCACCCCAGCACTACCAGGTTATACCTCATACCATGCTTTTCGGCCCCAAAACTTGGACCGAACCACAAAAGGAGGGGGATTATCGATATTCATCAAAGATACCCACACCTCCAGGTTGGTGGCAAAGCATGAAGGATCAGAGACTATCCATGTGCAACTAACAGTGGGTAAAACTGCCTTCCAGTTTATAGCCTGCTACAGACCACCCTCCCAAACTCAGGAACCCCACTCGGCCTTCCTGAGAACACTGGAAAGTATGAAGGTCTCTCTGAACACCATTATATTGGGTGACATCAACTACCCAAACATAGATTGGGAGCATTACTCTAGCTCCAACACCCTTGCCCAAAGGTTCCTAGAATTCATAAATTCAAATGCTATGGAACAAATTGTTACCACTCCCACAAGAGAGGAAAACATACTGGACCTGATCATCACCAACATGGGGACTCTATACTCCAGACCAAAAGTGTATCCCTCACTGGTAAGATCAGACCATAAACTGATCTCACTGGATATTCACATCCCGACCCCACCCCCTGCCCAGAAAACCACAGTGAAAAACTTCTCTAAAGCAAATTTCACACTCCTCAAAACCGAGGTGGAATCCTTCAAAGCCCCCGGGCATGTGGAAAATATGGCCCAGACCGCAGAATCCTTTATAAATGCATTCTATGAACACCTTCAGGAATGCATGGATCATGCAATCCCAAATAAAACCAAGAGCCAGTCCTCCAAAGGCAGATGACCTGTCTGGTGGACCCCAGCCATAAACAAACTATACAATAGAAGGAGGAAGCTACTACATGATAGAGCAAAATCCCAAAAAGGGAAGGCATCTCTGATCAGTATTAGCAAAAGACTAAGGGCACTCATAAAATCGTCAAAGGCCAGCTTCGAGAGAAAAATTGCACAGGACACTAAGGATAATCACAAGGCTTTCTTTAGTTATGTTAGGAACCTGGGTGGGAATTCCCAGATATGCTCAGAATTAGTCCAAAATGACAAAAAATACACTGATCCCACAGACATTGCCAACATCCTAGCTGACAGGTTCAGCACAAACTTCTCACCCCCTCCCCACCAAAAGGGCAAATATCTATCCCAGCAGAGTGCTGCCCCCCTGACATCTCAGATGCTCATGTGGGAGCCGCCCTCTCCAAAGCAAACAACACAGCATCAATGGGACCAGACGGTGTCCCAGGCTGCATCCTACATGAACTCCAAGAAGAGCTAAACCCAAACATAAAACTACTGTTCAATCTCAGCCTTACTACAGGATATGTACCCAAAGAGTGGCGTACAGCAACAGTGGTCCCTCTCCACAAAGGTGGTGCCTCAACGGACCCTGGAAACAATCGCCCCATAAGCCTGACTAGCTTGGTCTGCAAAGCTATGGAAAGGATCATCATGGACCTCATAAATAAAGATATTGGGGACTTACAGACACTGGATCCTACCCAGTTTGGCTTTGTTAAGGGCAGATCCTGCCTCTTAAACCTTGTTGACTTCTTTGAAACAGTCACCAAGGCCATTGATGAAGGGAAGGTGGTCCACACAGCCTATCTGGACCTCGCAAAAGCCTTCGATACAATACCCCACTCGGGCATTATAGATAAGCTCACCAGCTTAAATATAAACCCCTATGTCATTAGATGGGTTGCAAACTGGCTCAAGGACAGAACCCACATGGTTAGAATTGCTGGAGCCATGTCAGACTCCAAACCAGTTACAAGTGGCATCCCACAAGGCTCAGTCCTGGGACCTCTCTTGTTTGGTATATATTTCTCGGAGGTACAGGCCAACACAGAAGGACTGTGGCTGACCAAGTTTGCAGATGACTGCAAACTGGGCGTCATAATCGACTCTCCCGCCGACACAAGCATCCTCCAAAAGGGCCTCATAGAAACAGACAACTGGTGCCAGAGCCATGGCCTCAAGCTAAACACCAAAAAGTGTATAGTCATCCCCTTTGGCAAAAACAATGTGCCCACAAATTACCACAGAGGTGGTAATCCATTAAGTAATTAGGGACCTGGGGACCCAAGTTGATAGCAATCTCTCATTTGACAACCACGTGGCCAAAGTGGTTAGAAAAACATTTTATATAGCCCACCTAATCATGAAGGGATTCACATCTAGATTAGGGGAGGTCATCGTGCCTCTTTACTCATCCCTCATCAGGCCCATAATCGAGTACAATGCCCCTTTTGGGATGTACCTTACCAAACACCTGCAGCAACTGGAAAGACCCCAAAAGTACCTCACCAAGAGGATCAAAGGGCTCAAACAGATGCCATATGCTGCCCGGTTAAAGAAACTCCAGCTCTACTCAGTGGCATACTGCCTGCTCAGAGGTGACCTGTGCCTGACGTATAAGGCCATGTCCAACCCGGAATTACGGGACATGCTGCACCTCAAAAAATCCAAATCCCATCGAGCTACACTCTCGAGAGACTTGAACCTCAGCACTGAAATAAATAGGACATGCTGGAGGGACAGATTCATAACCCAGAGGCTCCCTTCACTCTGGAATAAAATCTCAGTCCAGGTTAGGCAGAGTCCCTCATTGACTCTCTTCAAGAGGAATCTTGATGAGTGGATGGGAGATCGTAGGTTTACCATGGGTATCACTTCTGTGTCACTGTTAGACAGAGGCACAGTATACTAACCTCGAAAAAGGGCATAGCAAAATTAATTTAAAATGGGTGGCGAAAGCCAAACATACTCTGGCTAGGCTTATAAATGCCCTAGGGCCGATAGCCTAGTATGAACCTATGAACCTATGAACCTATGCAGCTACAGAAACTGATTTTAAAGCAGTGAATCCCCCCCCCCCCCATTCCTGCAATTAGCACCTATCCTATATTCAGAACTTGTGGGAATTATGGGGCTACATCAGTATTTGTCAATGGTACCATCACCTTATGACTGATCCCCCAAACTTGATCTTGATCTTTTAAATGTCTAATTCACCCTAAACAAGCCAAATTAAAATTTTACTGCACATGATATGATACCATCCATGTCTTGTACTCATCATAGTAGTGATCCTAATGCTTTGGCTGAAATCCTCATTAATCTTAACAACTGTTTATTATGAAACTTCAGCTATTTGTCAGTAAACCAGCTGAGCTGCACAGCTAATGGTTGACATGCTCAGTACTTACTTACTTTATATTAATAATGATAACTTTCTTATAAAAATAGTTAGCCATCATACTAAGGATACAATTACCCTTGATGTTGTCTCCATTTGTATCATCATCCCTCATTAAATCAGTGACCTTTTCCTTCAGACTTGTGGCACTTCCCTTCCAAATACCTCTTTGTTTAGTAACCTCCTTCAATTATTTGATGACCTAAATAAATTCTTCTGTAATCCTCCTTCCATGGTGAAAGCCATCCTCTCTGTCTCTGACTTGTGCTCCCACTTAAATAGCTATGGTAATGCAGTCCCTATCTGCACCAAATGTAATGGGAAATTTAAAGATATCCCCCTGTGATGGAATATTTGTTTAAATAAATTGCACATCAAGATAAAGGCATTATGTAGTAATTTTCTATCCACCTTAAGGGCATAGATAAGAAAACTAGAGAAGACCTTATGCATATTGCTAAGATGCTCAAAACTGCATGCAAACTTAAAGCAGCAACTGAAACAAAAATAACTACATATCTTTCTTTAATAATTTTAGTAAGTTAAGAGCTTGGCTCCAGCAATGTGGTTAGTTTGCCCACAATAATAGTGCTCATTGTATACAAAGGAAATTGCTAATATCCCAGCTGACAAACAAAGTGAAATTTTCACTCCACCTACAGTTAGAATTTATTCCACAGATTTCACAGTCCCAACCACCCAGTGTAATTACTACGAAGAAAGTCCTGTAAGCACCCTTGAAAGGTAAGAGCATCTAATCCATGTGCCCTGATAACATAAGGGATCACCTGATTATAAATATTAAATATGCCTTATTTGAATCCATATTTAATTGCTTTAAGTATAATCATCTCTACTGGTTACATGCTTGAAGCATCATACCTTGATGCCTGGTAACTATAGACCCATTTCTCTCACTATCCTTAGCTATAAACCTATGGGACATAGTGCATCTGACTTCATTAATCTATATACTGAAAACCACTTAACCCAGGACACTAATCAAATTTGCTTTGTCAAAGCAAGTCAAGCTTATTTAGACATGCTAATTTATTTAAAGATGTTACTGAAGATGTGCATAACAGTCATGCAGTACATATAGGCATTGGCAAATCTGGAACTTTCCAAGGTATTTGATATTATTTTATGTGCAGTTTTATTACAAACTTATAAATATGAATTTAAATCCGTATAATTTGCTCTGTCTAGCCTGCAGAATTATCTGATAAAACACGTAATTAGAGTCACAGGTCCCAAAGGGCTGGTTACTGGGCCATCTCCTATCCAGCATCTACTTCTGAGGCCTTTAAGGCAGCACTCCTGGCATATGCTTATCTGTGTTTGCAGACAAATGTAAATTTGATGTTACTTGTTCCTTCACTGACTCACACTTACTCCAATATGGGTTAGACTATGGCATCAATTGGTGTAGGGACAGTAGTCTTAAATGAAATGTGAAAAATATAGCATAGCTCACACTGGTAAACAAAACATTTCCACATAATTGCATGCAGACAACATACCCTCCCATCAGATATTGTTAAAATGGATCTAGCCACTCTTGCTGATAATTCTTGTCTTCTGATCATCATGCCTTTGTGGTACTTCAGAAATCTTTGCATGTGGCTCAAAAACTTTTTAACAGCATCTCCTTTATATCCAAAGAAGCCTCAATTCACATTTCTTCAGCTCTTATTAGGTCCATTATTGAACATAATGTTGCTTTTGGCTCATATTTCTCAAAAAATATGACTCAACCTGCAAAACCTCATTCATTTCTAAAGATCAATGACCGTAAGGCCTTCAGCTATTCAGAGTGTCAGTCCTCTCCCTGTAATCCGTCCCTTATAGACGCCTCCATTGTCATCCATGACTAGGCTTTTGGGCTTTGGAAGTACTGTGCTCATTGATCTCCCTTCCCTCTGTGCTCATTGAGCTCCCTTCCCTCTGTTGAACAAATGGTTCCACAAGTAACTGGGTCAAGGGCATAAACATACACCAACAGATAATAAGACACTTGCAAATGATTGATTCATATACCAGTTTAACTTCTAACTCTGGAATAAATTTCCTCTATACATCAAAAAGAGAAGCAAGTCTGTCACATTCAAGGTAATTTTATTGTAATGTGAATGGCAGTTTCAAAATCTCTCCTGATCTTTCGCGTGTTGTCCTCTTTGTTTCTGGAGGAAACTCTGGAATATAATTTATTGTGCAGGCTTATAATGGTTTGTAGACTGTTTGCCTAGTACTTATGAACATTTTGAAGATATAAATGAATTACAGATTTTCCCCTGAATGTTTACTTCGTTTAGGACTCAAATACACATGCACACATTTTCTTGTAACACGACTGTGTGGTCCTTTGGCAGTATACTGACAAAAGCTAAATGCACTGCAGTATCCTAAAAAATACCAAGTAGCCTGTGTTTTTTTCCCCCAAGTCAGATTAATTAGAGTAATTAGAGTCCTGGTTGCTGGGGAGTTTTGGAAAGCACACCCCGATTCAATTTTGCACATAGGTGTTTTGTGATAGTGTATCAGTGATCTCTCACTGTGAAGTATTATTGTATTTTTCTTATTTTCATTTTTTCTTGTGAGGTATATTTTGCTAGGTTAATTAGTTACAGAGAATGCAGTAAACATCTCCCAAATACTGGATGAAGTAGTCTTGCTTTCTTTCAGTAAATGACATCAGGTATTTTATGTTAATCTACAGTGACACCTTATTACAAGAGTATACACCTTTATGCAAAATGCATTTTAGCATTCTAGGCTAAGAGGATGCAGAAGTACGTGGAAGACAGGTTTTGGATTTTTACAACTGCCAGTGTAAAGGAGAAACATGAAATGAAGGATAGCTAATCTACTTCATTGGCTAGCACATATTTTTTATTGAAGCAACTTTTAATCATGTCAGTGTAAGTAAGATAAAGTAACATCTGGTTGCACAGTTAAGTTAAAAGTATTGACTGTTGCTGGCCATTGTACCTGTGAATGGCGCAGAAGCAGACCTATCAACTTCTTAGCCCAAGAAATCTGGACAAAGTCCAACATAATGGGGGGGCAAAGGTATAAAAATATTGGAACATTTTAAATATTGCTCTTACAAACTTAGAAAGTTGCTAGAATTTTTCTGATGGATATGAAGTCTGAAACTCAAATACATGTCATTATTTAGTGACTAATCCTTAGATCATCCCAGTGACTTGTCAAAAAAAACATTTTTATCAAGAAAAGACTAAATGTATGAGGCAAAAATCTGGACATTATGCGAAGAGAGGTATTATTCAATTTACAGACAGACCACTCAGCTCAACTATTGCTTTTGGCACATTTAGCAATCTTATTTTGAATGAAGTAATATTTTGGAATCAGACTCATGGATGGACTTAACAACACCAACTCCCAGAATATGGGCTTGCATTTTGGTTGCTCGCAATGCTAATGGTTCAAAGAGAAGAATATCTCGGTTATCTATATTGTCAGGATGCCTTGCACAGCTCATCCTGCACAGTCCTACATTTGCATGACATTCCATAAGGGTCAGAGCAGTCTGTGCTCTTAATGGGTATATATTATATCAGCGAACGCTTAAACAAGCGTACGCTGATTGAGCGACCTTATCTTAGTGAAAGTTAAAAATATTGAAGCAACAGTAACTCAAATTTTTTCCTAGGGAAAGAATTTGGTTGTCCGTTTCTGTTGCTTTGGTATTTTCAGTGCTGTGGTGGAAAGTTACGGGTCGGATTCAGGTAAGTGTGCGATTGTATGGATGTGAGTGTTAGGGTGGGTTAGGTGAGTTAGGGTTAGAGCTCAGGTTAGGTATGTGTGCAATTGTGTGGACGTGAGGGTTAGGGCGGGTTTAGGTGAGTTAGGATTAGGGAGCGGGTGAGGTGAGTGTGGATAGTGACGGACCTTAGGGTTAGGGTGTGGGTTAAGGTAAGTGGATAGTTAGTGGTGTGTGCATAGTTTAGTGTAGGGTTAGGTGTCAGATTTTAGGTGTATGTGTGTGGATTTCTGTTTGTTTGGTGTGCTTGTGTTGTGTGTATGTGTTTTGGATCAGCAATTATTTTTCCCTAGGAAAAAAATGGCTGATCTGACAGTTTGAGATTGTAAGCTTTCACTTACATAAGGTCGATCAATCAGCATTCGCTTTTTTAAGCATTCACTGATCTAATATAGACCCCTCTTAACTTGAAAAAAATTGTAATAGGCATTTCTGCACAGGCAGGAGTGTCCAGGTGAATACCTCATCCCCACCACAGCTGCTTCAAGCATTGTGAGGACTGACAGTGTTGTACAAAGCCCAAACATAAGGTAACCAAGTAGCCAAGCCTGTAATTTTAGTGTGATAGGCACACAACACATAACAGAATCCATATCATGCTGGTGTCTACTCTAGCCAAATGGCTGTGATTATTCAAACACAAATGAAGTTGCGGTACTCCCCTTTCTTTGACCTGGAACATTTCTGTTAGTATTTTTGTCTCCTTTCACTGTTCATATAGAATCTTATTGTCCATTTCCCTAGTACCACATGTCCAGCATTGTCAGTTTGTCCTGGTACAAAGACTTGTGCAGATGTTGTATCTAAACCTATCCTCATTGCTTTCCCACCCCTACACTCCCGGATAGGCACCTTATGTTTACATAGGCTTGTGATACTTCTTACACTTTTGTCACTTAGGCTAACTGTACATAACCAGGAAAAGGATAATATTTCTACCTACCCATGTCATGGTCCCACTGCTCTGTTGCATGCATCTCTTCTGGCCAGTTTGTTAAAGACTTCATTTTCCATTCCTGATACATACACTACCTGCAAGATAGTAACAATATAGGTGACAATATAGCCTTTGGGGTATAGCTCTTGTCTACACATGTACCACTTCTCAATCCACTCAATCCCTAAATGTCTGCAGATTTGTTAAATAACTGTCACTGGACTATGTTAACTTAGCTTCTGTCATTGACACTGCTCAATGGCAGTTGTCAGAAAGAATACAAAGTACGTAGTTACCGAGATTCTTTTATACTACATATCTTGGAATCTCGTTACATAGTACATTACTTATCTTACACACTTGGCAGATTAGCCAGTCTGCGAAATTATGAATCTCCACATCTGTACCTACTGCATATGCAATTGAGTATTGTGGGTTTCATGCTTTGATTTGCTGATTTGTTTCATTAGTTAAATTGTAAGTGAACTTGTCCCAACAGCAGGACCATTTTCTACTGTCACTGTGCCAATCAGGCATAAGACATACATAGTAAATACAAAGCTGCAATTGGTTATGAGAATAATAAGTATATAAACAAGGCAGAAAATAGTTTACATAATGCAGTATATAAGCAATGTACTATATAGCTGATATAAAAGCTTAATGTATAGGTTCATAGGTTCATAGGTGTGTGTTAGGCTAATGGCTCTGGAGCCTTTACAAGCCTAGCCCACAGGATTACCCTGGCATCGTGCCACCTGACCTTAGTTCCCAGTGCCTCTGTCGAGTAAAGCCACTGTAGTGATCCCTGGTGTGATTTTTCTATTTCCCATCCACTCATCAAGATTTCTCTTGAAGAGAGCCAGTGAGGTGCTCTGCTTGACATATATGGGAAGTCTATTCCATAGCATGGGCAGTCTCTGGGTTATGAACCTGTCCCTCCAGCATGTTTTGCTGGTTGTGGTAATGAGGCTGAGGTCTCTGGAGCATGTGGTGTGGAAGGATTGGGATTTCATTAGCTGTAGCATTTCTAACAGAGCTGGGTCAGACATGGCTTTGTAAGTCAAGCAGAGATCGCCTCTAAGTAGGCGATATGAGACAGAGAGTAGTTGGAGTTTTTTTTTTAGTCTGTCCATACAGGACACATGTTTAAGGCCTAGGACCCTCTTTGTGAGGTATTTTCTGGCCTCTCCAGTTGTTACAGGTGCTTAGTAAGGTACATGCCAAATGGAGCATTGTACTCAAGGATTAGCCTAATAAGGGAAGAGTAGTGGGAGACAATGACCTCTTTCTTCCTGGATGCAAAACCCTTAGTAATGAGATGTGCCACATATAAGGACTTTCTGACCACAGTGGCAATGTGGTGGTCAAAAGAGAAGTTGCTGTCAGCCTGTGTTTCCAGATCTCTTATAACACCTTCTGTGCTCAGTGGACTACCATCGATGTGGTAATTCATGGGACCCGGGTTTTTCCTAAAGGGGATGACGACACATTTTTTGGCATTGAGCTTAAGGCCATGGTTCTGACACCAGTCGTTGACTTCAGTGAGGCCTTTCTGTAGGATGTCGACATCACTTGGGGAGTTAATAATAGCTCCCAACTTGCAATCATCTGCGAACTTTGCCAGCCAGAGTCCCTTCATGAGGCCTTGATTTCAAATAAGTAGATACCAAACAGGAGAGGAACCAGGACCAAACCCTGTGGGACTTCACTCGTCACTGGTCAGCAGTCTGACTTGGAGTCAGCTACTTTCTCACTGTGGGTTCTACCTGTGAGCCAGTTTGCAACCCACCAAGTGTTATAGGGGTCGATGCCTAGCTTAGTGAGTTTTTCTATGATTCCTGAATGGGGAATGGTATCAAAGGCCTTGGCCAGATCAAGGTAGACTGTATGAACCACCTTGCCTTCATCCACAGAATGACACCAGAAACTTAGCCAATTGTTGAAATCAATAATTTTCTGCTTGTACTGTGGTATAATTCTGGGTGATGGTAGGATACTGCTGAGGGCTAGAGTCATACCTGCTTGGGCTACGTAATCTGAGAGCTCCTCCATATCTCTTTTCATGTAGTCCAGGGAGGAATGTCTCAGGTCAATCACAACCACATGTACAATGACAGAGTCATATTTGTACCTGTTGTTGAGGGACCTGAGTGCATGCATTATGTGGTGGATCCTGGTGCCTGACAGGCAGCTTACTGTTGCTTTTTCCTTATTCAATCTAGTGAGTGGGACATCAGTGTGCCCCACTATCAAGTCACATATGGCTAGTGTGTTGGGCATTCTGTTTTGCCTTGGGGCTTTGGTTGAGTGGCACACTGTTTAGGAGATTTATGTGTCTCGTCATTAGTATTGTGTTGCGGTGTTTGAGTGCGTTTCTGCATTGGAGGTCTCTGCTGTCTGGGTAGATTTTTATTGAGAGCCTTCGTGAAGGTGAGTGTACGGTTTGTGTTTTTATGTGAAGGCAGTGCTGGTGTGTGTCCTTGAGGGCTATGTGTTCCATGTGGTGTGGTGCAAGTGTTGACCTTCTCCTTTTGACCAGCTATTCCAGCTTTGGCTGGAGACTGCGTGGCTTCCAATTTGGCTATATAAGTGCATCGCTTGCAAGTCTGAGAGTTGGGAGGTGAGAAGAGAGGGTTGTCAGTGTACATGAGGCAGTTGCTACATTGCCTCAGGATGCCCAAGTTCACCAGGTTAATAGGAGAAAGCACAGGGAACTGACCTTTAGACATGCCTGGAGGGGTGAGCATTAATAATAAATACTGGAGCTGTTTCCTTGTAGAACGTTTAGTGCTGGTAGAACTTTTTTGTGCTACAATAATTGCTACAAGAAGTCTGATAAAGTGCTAGACTAATAAGCTAGTAAAATTGCAGGAGAGGCGAGAACTACTAGATCTAAGGGAAAATTTGAAGAGCAGACTTTGGCACCACTCAGAAGTTTACAAACAGTCCTGGATACAGAAAATCTGTATCTGGACTAGACTAGTTACAGAAAAGGTGGGAAACAGGCACAGACGTGGGCTTTTAAACCAGAAAGTTGAAAGAGATGGAAAAACTGCCCAAACAAGCCAATATACTACAATGTCTGGGCTAGAAACCACTTCTCTTGTAGTAGATAGGCTAGTTAGTGCTTACCACTCCCACTGATAAGCTATAAGGCTTCCCTCCAGCACAGAAAGGTTTGGGGGGCTGTATCTGGACTAGACTAGTTACAGGAAAGGCAGGAAACAAGCTTAGAATTTAGAATTTTTTTTTTTGCAGTAAGTACCATGTTTGTGTAACAAACAAAAAAATATTTTAATATAGTTCTCAAGACGTAGGTATTTTTTTCAGTCATTTCCAAAAAGTCAGTATTCTGTAGAACACTCCATGTGGTAGGAGTGGTAGGAGTTTCTTAATAAATGTATTTTATTTCTATGTAGTTGTTAATCACAATCATTTACCAGGTTAACCGTGACATTGACAAGACGAAACATGACTCAGGATTCAAATGGAAAACTATTAGCTTTTTTATGGTGATATAATGATGTTACCTCTTATGGTTAGATGGCTAAAGTTTAATAATTTTTCTTTGCTAATTGTAAGAGACTGGTATGATGAGTTGTCTGTAATGCTATAACTACGAGGTTTATTCAAGTCTGGGCAGAAGTATTAATTTAATGCAACTGCATACCTTGCCTACACAGTTAGTAAACATGATGTTTTTTTATGAGACATTTACTTGGTTAAATACTTTCTTTTAACCATTTCAAAGAACTGCAGATAAGCAGATGGTCTGATCCAGTGTTATTTCTAAATATTTCTGGAATTTTTGTATAAGAAACACAGGGTTGTTATACCCAGCTGATGTCCATTATCATTAGGGTGACTGCAAAATATCCCAAATAACAAATTAAGAATTGTTTTTTCCTAATGATAATGGGCATCAGCTGGGTATAACAACCCTGTGTTTCTTATGCTTAGTCAAACTCTCTGCTTATGCTATGCTGATGAGGTCATAACAAGGCTGTAATATGCATATCCATAGCTAGTGGGGTTTGACTTTATTGCCCTGAAATTGTCCATTAAAATGACTTCAAATATAAAAGCCATGGGCAGTCAGAATCGCCATATAGCTGAAACATCTTATGTTCATGAGGGTCATTTGCATATATCCCATGTGCCTCTGTTACAGGAGGTTTGGGAGGTCACTCATTGGAAGTTTTAGCTTGGCTGGAGTTTTCATTTAGTTTTTTCTGATTGTTACTATTATGCAAAACGCCCAGAGTTTTCAGACACAAGATATACAAAAAGATTAAGAGAGAAATTAGAGGAAAGAAAAATACTTCCACAAGAAAAACTGTCAAAAGCTTCAAATAAGAATGTGTGGTCATTAATACAATGGATTTGTGAAAAACAGTATACAGACCAAGAAACTTTGATCTGTTTGGAAAAAGAAGCATCTGAGGAAACATGAAAATATAAACAACAAAACCTTGATATTTTTGAAAAGTATAAAAAAGAAATATGGACATGGGAAAGAGAGATTTGATACGATGAAATATTTATGTAAAAGAGAAAGCCAAATTAATCAACATAAAGAAGGCAGCCCCAAAGATATTTAAAGAGAAATACAGGCAAAGGCATCAAGACAAGAAAAATTTGACAATAAAAAAAATAATATCACAAAGAGGGAATGTAGAAAAGAAGATTAATAACAGAGAAGTAAAAAAATAGAAAATGAACTTATGGAGTACTTGCCAAGTGAAGGATTTGGTTTAGGAGGTCTAACACAGGTTACATTGCAGAGTGTGGAAAGAGCCCCAAAGTAAGGAGAAACTGGAAGATCAGGATACATCTGAAGAAGAAGAAGTATGGACATGTGAAAGAAAAAGAGATTTAATAGTGTGTAGTGTCTATGCGCAGGAGAAAGCAAAACTAATCCACACAAAAAGAGCAGCACCAAAGACATTTGAAGAGAAATACAGGCAAAGTAATCCATATATGGAAAACTTTACAATACAAAAAAATAAGACAGAGGAAAAGTAGAAAAGGAGATCAGTAATAGAGAAGTTAAAGAAATAGAAACTGAGGTTATGGAGTATCTCAGAAGTGAAGGATTCTGTGTAGAAATTCTAATTCAGATAGCACCACAACAGGATAAAGCAACAGGCTTCCAAATTAAGGGCAAATCAGTGGAACAGAATGGAATTGGTCAGGTGCCGTATGAAGATATTTTGTAGCCTTCCACAGGAGACCAGTATAAATGTTAATTTGAAGTTGGACAACAACAGAAAGAACAGGAAACTCTGGAATCTCTGACACAGCCAATGTTGAGGAGCAACAGACGGCACAGGATGAAATTAAAAAGAATTTGCCACATGATGATGTAATAGAACTTTCTATGGAATGCTCACCAGAAATGGAAAATAAGGGGTGTGCCCTCAGTTTAGAAGAAAATGAGCTAGGAGAAGAGTTGCTTGATTTAATAGAGATAGATAGACATATTATGATCAATGAAAGAAATAGACAGCAGAAGGTCAATAAAACCCAAAAAGTCAGAAGTCTGATAAAACAAATGAACACAGTAATTCAGACTGTCCATAGAGATCCATGCAATATAACAGAAGTAAACAGGATATATCACTGTGCAGCTAAATTAATAACTGATAAAGTTCTATGACAAGAAAACAAGGTTGTGAGGGAAAGGAAGGGGAAACATTGAATAACACCATCAAAGTATCGAATAAAGAAAACAATAAAGCAATTAAGACAAGACGTGTCACTGTTAGAATATTATAGAATAGGGAATAGATCAATAAAAATACTTAGAAAGATAGACATGATAAAAACAATATACAGTATTAGAACAGATCTGGATCTATCATGCACTACCGCAAATAAACTAAAAATCTCAGCACAGGTGGAAAAACTTAAAAGATATGTAGATAAACATAAAGGAAAAGTACAAAATAAACAATTTATTGATGACCCAAAAAAAAGCTTTATAGAGAATTGAGAAACAAGGCAAAATGAATTGAAAGACCACCAAAAAAAGAAGAAAAATATGCATTTTTGAGAAGTATTTATGAAGATCCTGTGAAACATAACAAAGATGCTAAATGAACAGAACAATGAAAAGAAAGAATATGAAGCTTAAAGGTACAGAATATGAAATGGGATGAAGTAACAAACAGGGAGATTGAAACAAAGTTAAGAAAAGCCTCTAACTGGAAAACCCTAGGCCCAGATGCAGTACCTAACTTCTGGTTAAAAATATCAACACATTTGCACGAAGATTTAGCCATGAGTAAGAACTATTTATATGCACACTCTGAACAGATACCAACCTGGCTAACAACAGGACAAACAATGCTCCTACTTAAGAGTGAACTTGCAAGCTACCCTAAAAATGATAGACCAATAACTTGCCTTCTGACGACGTATAAACTATACACTGGAGTCGATGCTGACAGAGTTTATAGTC
>NC_056742.1:34190841-34268341 GCF_019279795.1 Protopterus annectens | reverse complement strand
ATATACATGTCAGATGACAGACTTTTCAGAGACTCATAAAAAAAATATCAAAGAGTCCATATGATTGAGTTTCTGAAAACCTGAGCATCAAAAAAAAAAAAAACACATAAATCCACCTTTTTTACTATTTTGCAAGGGGTCAAGCCCTCATGCACCCCCATTTGGAGGGATGTACCCCCACATCTCCTGCATATTATATATACCAACTCCAAGATCACACTACATTGAGGAAAAGGGTACATTTCCCAATCCTCGCTGTACCGGGATCTCCATTCAAAAGCTTTGAGCTTTCAAAAACTCGATCATATGGTCTCCACCATATGAAGTTCGAGTTTCTGAAAACTTGATCAACTGATAGGGACCCACATATATATATATATATATATATATATATGTATACACACACACACACACACACACACACACACAGACATATATATATATATATATATGTATATATATATATATATATATATATATATATATATATATATATATATATATATATATATATATATATAATACTGTACTCACATTCCCCCTTTTGGTTCCATGCATTCATCTATTTCTGTGGAGCTTGCCAGTCTGCATACAGTTTTAAAAACTATGTTGTAACTGCTTCAGTTGTTGATTTTTTTATAGTGCTGGTTATCTTTGAGGTATAACAGAAATTAGAGATGAATGTGTTGGGCAAGCTGTAACAGACAAGTTACTCATTTTCACTTATTGATATTGATTCATATAGTCTTATGCAATCATTTTAGCCCAACTTAAAAACTTAGAAATAGGATTAGCATCTGTTAGTAAGATGGGCAAGGGGGATTTGAATATGATGAAAAAATAACTATTATTGTTTATCTGTTAGTGTATTGAATTTGTAAGTGAACTCACTTGAGTGTTTCCTTTCCTTAGCACAATTTAGAACACTCAGTTTTAGAATATCTTGTTTTAGTAAGATAGCATAATCTCAGGTATTATTCAAATGTTTTATCACATGATCTTTATATTATTAACATTTTGAAGTCCTAAATGCAAAACCAATGATCTGGAAAATGCTTTTGTTATTGACAAAATTTTATGACTTTTAATATTGGATCTTGAAGCAGATTAAGGAGTTTGAGGAATTTAATTCAGCTATAAAAATATGCACATCATATTTACCGGAGATTATTTTATATGGTATTTCAAAGAAAAAACAAGAGTTTGCACATCTGATAACACTGGACATTAGGGTAAAACTTCAAGATTGCTTCCTTTATTAGACCACGAACATGCAGTGAAGTTCATACACTTATACAGATTTCCTCAGAGATATAATAGACTACTTTCAAAATATTATTGGTGAAAAATACCCATATTTCTTGATTAGCATTTTTATCTTCACTACAGTATGCTATTATCTATTTTGGAGTTTAAAATTGCTAACAAAGACTAGGTTAAATTGATATTTATGCAAGAGTAAGTCGAAGTCTTATAGTCTCTTGAACAAACAATCAAAAGAAGTAAAGAACAAAAATTTATTACGTTAGAACAGCAGTAGCAGTAACCCAAACCACGAGCCACCAAGTAGAAAAGAAAGTAAATCAATCAAGCCCACAGTAACCAAAAGTGAAAGCCATGATTTACTTTGGCTTTCTACTTTGCTTTAGCCCGTCATAACTACTTGTATTCTGTTTCGTGCTTTATTTGATTGTGTCTGTGTAACATATGAAAGAATTGGTAACGTTGCTACACTGTGTGTTCTTTAGAATTTTTCTTTTTATGAGAATTGTTCTTCTCCACTGGAGTCCGTTTTTCCAGAATCCTTTGCTGTTTAAATTGATATTTAATCAACTTACTCCCAGTATAGATATCAATACAGCAATAACAAGCAGGTTCTTCTAGAATTGTTATGCAGGTTCTTCTTGATGAATGCAATAGCAAACTTTGCATCTACTTACAAATATTTTTTTCAAAATCTAAAAATGAAATACTTTTCAATATTTCACAGTATAGTTACAGCCTATCAGTCAATAGCAAATGCATTTTTTCGAGAATGAAATTAACAAATTAAAAAGTGGTTAGACTCTGAGATCTGATAGGTTACTTTCTTGAGATCTGAAATCCCCCAGCACTACTAACAGTAGGTATAGCATACCTTTCTTTAATCAATTCATTCTTCATGGTGTTTGCCTGTATTTTTATATCTTATCTTTTTAAATGTCAAATCCAAATAACATTCCTATTTGATATATAGGTTCTGTTTGTATTATTAACAAAACAGATGACAAAACATTAAGCAGATAATTGCCAGGAGACCTATATATTCTTTCTTCATAACAAGTTCAGTACAAATTTGACCTACAATCTCATGTCTGCTTGCCTATAATGTCATATGATTACTTTCCTCAAAAATATAGAATATCATTCAACAGTGTAAGAATCGTTATGTGGACAGTTGTTCCCCTGTCGTGACCCCAAATGGGAAAAGCTGAAAGGAGAATGAGAAGTGTAACAGTAAAGTTCCAGAGCTTTCCACTTTACTAAAAACAAAGCCACAATTTAATTCAGTAAGTTATTTTTTCCTTAATTTATACAGAGTTAGAAATATTAAGACTATCCCAAATAATTAATTTGGGAATATTGACCAGTCAAACAAAAAATAAATCAGCAACTAAGATGCCAAGTCCATAAAGTACTACAAACAAACTCTTCATCTCCTTAACAAAGACTGTTTTTTTTTTGTTAGTTTTACATGTGCTACTGCCTAATCACTGACCATATTCTGGTATATTTAAAACATCTTACCCATACTTATGGTGAATTAAGGGACAACCTATAGTATTTGGAGAAATATGCACTGTGTTTTTTTTTAATTCATCTGTTAACCTGCTGGATACACATTTCCTTATCAGAGACAGCTTGAGAATACTGCCTGGTTAAGTGACTTCTTCAGATTCATGATTTATGCTAATGTATGTGAAAGGAATCAAAACCTGGCATACAGGAAGCATCTAATTAACAGTTCAGAGTCTTAATCTTCTTTGATAATGGTCATTGAATGCTCACAGGTATCTTGACACAGTTCTAGGTGATTATGCATGTCTTGTAAAATTATATTTTTATTATAATAGGTTGCTTTTTAATTCATCAGTTTCTTTATAGAAATATATACAAATAAAAGTCCGTGTTGTGCACTCTTCTGGCTGCTGTAAGAAAATAACAACCAGTTTTAAATTATCTAGCTTACCAAATATGAAGCAGTTTATTCCATTAGTACTTTTTCATCAGTCTGCAGAAACAGATATATTACAGATCAGATACAATAATACATGCACAGATTTTAAGTTTAGGTTGGAGTTAGCTATGCTTTTGTACAAATACATTAAAAAGTAAAACATTAGAGAAAGCTAATAAATGATATATTTATTTAAAGAAGAAGTGGGGAATATAGCTCTCTCAGCATTCTACAGTTAACTGTCAACAATAATTACACTATATCCTGCATTTTGTTTGCAAAGTTATGAATATTTAGTGTTAACTCCACCACAATGGCTCAATCTCATAAGGCTTTTCCAGCAACAGGTTGCAGATAAAGGTCATGGCTGCCAGCCTGGACTAGGCCCTCCTTCTACTAACACTAAAAAGAACTTCAGCTGAACTTTCTTCAGACCACATCCATAATACTTCTTTCTTATAGCATCACAAAAAAAAATCTTGACCTGAGCTTTCTTCAAGCCACATCCAATGAGCCTCATTTCTATAGTTCGTCAGGAACACACAATCCTTTGTACAATGCCCTTATGATACCCTACAACGAACCTTTAGGTGAAACCCCAACTTCCATCTTCCTTCCTCAGGCTATAGCGTTTTTTTTTAAGGAGCTAATCCTGGTTAGTTATCTCACTAATATAATCTGTGAGAATTTCACAAAGACACACAGTCATGCTATAAAAACATTTACAACTACACACCACTGCTTTACTAAAAGATATCACAACTATCTTCCTTCTAGCACAGGTTTTGGACTTATACAGATAGGCTGTTAGACCCAGATAATCCATCAACATTGTTATTATCCACTACAAGTGTATGGGTGATAGTATACTGGAAGGAGTGAATGATAAAGTTGGCATATCCCATAAGTTTGTTCTCTTTCTAGACAAATCTTTAGAGTGCTTTGCTCAATTTCTCTCTTTCATTAAACCTCTTATTTTACATAAAAAACTTATAAATAAATTAGATCAATCTGATGGTTTTTTTTTTTTTTTTTTGCTATTGTAACCACATTTTGTGAATACCAAAATTTCATAAAATAACACTTCCTGAGGACCATTATATTACCTTTATCACATGATTGAGAATGGTGCACTCATCGTGAGATCTGTCCTGAGGGACCATTGCAAAAGCTTATTCTCCAACTCCATCTAATTTAAAATAACAGTTTCTCAATTCCAAGAATTATTAGATACAATGGCATACAGTTAGACCTGTTTTACCCTTTGACTATGTCATTCTAAAAAAAAAAAAAAAAACATTTTTTTTCTTTACAGTGTAGTCTTAAAATCTAAACTTTATTCAGAAATACAATGTTCTAATTACTGGTTCGTAAATTTCTCAGAGTGTAATATTTACCCTTATTGCTGTGGTAGCGTTGTCGCCTCACAGTAAGATGTTGTCCTGTTCGATTCTCAGCTAAAGCGTCTTCTGTGTGGAGACATGTGTGATTGGGTGTACCTTCGTTGAAGGCTGTGCATCAGGGCTGGCAACTTGGCACTTAAAAATATACTGCCAATCATTAACGGACCGGAGTCCTACTGCGGTGACCCCTAACTGGGAAAAGCCGAAAGACACAGCAACATTGTCTAGCCATCTGGAAAAATGAATATAAACCTTTACCCTTCTCTAATGTTATAAATCAAGAAGTTATGTTACTGCGCATTACCTATCTCACGTCCTACAAACTATCTGCTAAGCATAATCTGTCAAAGCTGTCATATCAGGAATATTTTCTATCAATGAAAGATTGAAATGCTGAATTATTTCATATTTTTTTGAATTGTAGATCTTTTCAGCCAATATGGACTATCTTCTGGACAGTCTGATGGACTTGCCAATTATCAAATATAAACAAATTTGTTAATGGTATAACTATTTTCAGGGTGCACTAGAATTTTATGATGCCAAAGAAGGCAACTACCTGCTAAGTTTCATTTCATTTTGGTTCTTTGTCAGCAAACACAAGATAAATAGAGAAAAAATGCCTTAGGTGTTGCTAAATTGCTGATGACTGACTATTGTGTCCTTTTATCAAAAAAAACAGAGGGTAAATAGAGACTCAGTCATCACTTTCATAGGGTCATCAGCAATGACAGCATTAAGAAAGAGGAGGTTACAGTCCAGTATGTATCTTTAGATGATGCCATATATATTGTTGAGAAGTTTCCTGATCCCTAGTTGGAGAAGCTACATACTGACACAGCCTTCCATTTGCCTCCAGTTTGTAAGGAAGATTGGGTGTTCTTGGCCATGTACTTTGAAGACCAATTTTAATTTGACATGGCTATGTCCCTGGTCTGTGCAGTGGCATGTGCTAGTTTTGAGGAATTTAGAACTGCCTCCCAGTGATGATGGCAGAAGAGAGCACTGTGTAAGCCAGAAGTCCATTATCCAGATGATGTTTTAGTCATTGGAAATTGGGATAAAGAATCAAAGGAGGACATGGATCATGTACTCCAACTGTGTCATGATCTAGAGGTTCCACTAGTGCAGAATAACATGGAGAGCTTCAGTATTCTTAGAGTTAGAAATCAGTGCAGTGTCTTCAACCATTAAGTTGCCATCAGTCAGACTAAATCTCTTGAAGGGAGGTATTGAGGAATTCCTAGCTACCAATAAAGTGAGAGTAAAGGAGGTCAAGGGCCTGCTCAATCTTGCCTGTAGAGCAGTTGTAGATCAGAGTGTGTGATATACCTTTAAGAAGCATTCCAGTCAGTGGACATGTACATATAAGTAGTGAGCATGTGTAAGCAAGAGTGCCATTTTGAGTGAACAGCCAGAGTAAGAGCATGCATGTATGTAGTCAGACAGTTAGTTAGATAGCTTGTTTAAGTTCAATGTTCCTGCCATCCATCTTGATGTGTTTGTATACAATAAACTGCTTAAATGAACACCCAAGCCTCATCACCTTCTTAATGCACATAAGATGAGTGATGTAATGTCAGAAGTGGGATCCAGAATCAAAGCCCTGAGGCAACTGGTGAAAGTTGGATAAATATAGAGGAGTGGATCATGCCTACTGTTCAAATGACTCACAAAACAGGTCAGAAACCAATTCCAGGTACTAAAACTCACTTAAATGATTTATTTTACTACAAATATAAAACAAAACACTCAGAACTCTCAAAACAAATTTCTTATTAGACGAAATGTCCAAAACTGTGACACAGTGATAAAAATATTTAAAACAATTACGAAAACATTTGAAACAATAAAAGAATTGCATAAAATGTTAAAAAAGGGAAAACGGCTGTATTGCTGCACTGTGTACTACTTTTTCACATTAACTACAGTTATTTGAAATATCAGAAATGTGCAAACTGTTTGCAAGTGTGTGTAGTATTACAGTAGATCAGAAATGTGTAAACTGTTTGCAAGTGTGTGTAGTATTACAGTGCAGTTATTTCACAAAGTACAGTTATTTCATGGCATATTTTGCAGAGTATAGTCTTTCACAGAGTTTATTGTGCATTTGAATATTATTACAAGTACCTGGTGTGTGTGAATGTTCATACATAATTACAAGGGTCAAGACTGCATTGTGTTTTACTATATTCTGTGGGCATGACAGAATGTTTTTGCAGACCGGATCCGCTTGTGTTTGATAACAATAATTGCAGAAAATTGGAGAGTGTTTGAGCAGGAATATGATATTTTCATACAAGATGCTTTTTCTGAGAAAGACACCCACACAAAAACATTTATTCTGTTTAATTTAGCTGGTTCAGAGGCAATTGAAAGACAGCATTCATTTGTGTATACACCTGCTTTGTTTGCAGGAAAGGGGAAAGACCGACATACTATGGTACTGGCTGAAATGCAGGAAGACCCTGAGTGCTTTAAACATACATTTAAAGAAATGTGCAATCACCAAATGAATATTACAACAGAAAGGCATTTATTTTACACTAGACAAGGGACCAAAAGCCTGGTGAAACTTTTGCAGCGTATATAACTGACTTGAAAAATAAGGCTAAAATGTGCAGATTTGGTGATTTGAGAGATGAGTTGATAAAGAACAGGCTTATGTGTGGTATTGATAATGACACAGTGAGAAAGATTTTGCTTTAAGAAAGTGATTTGACATTAAATAAAGTCATTAAGGTTTGTCAGATATACAAGCTTACAAAAATGCACACAGCTCATGTAGATAATCCTGTTCTGCATGCTAAGAGATACAAGCCCAAGGGTCTGGCCACTTCAGTAGCAAAACACAGGGGTGACTCAGGAAAACTCATAGCAAACCTCATAGTTAACTATTGTAATTGTGGTAGTAATCCTGAACCCAAATGAGAAAAGTGCTTAGCTTTTGGTCATCAGTGTCATTCTTGCAATAAGTGGAATCATTTCAAAAGGTTTTGTAAATCAATTAAGGCACACTATTTTATTAAAAGATGACATTCCAACAGGGAAGTTGATTAATTAGAAAGCTGCAAGCCTACTTTTTATGTTGATGGTATGTCTGTGCTTAACAGTACAATCAATGCAGTAGATATGTGGGCAAAGAACAAAATATTTTATACTGTTTGGATTAATGGGAGTCACATAGAGCTAAAAGCAAATACTGTGCAAATGCTACCTCTTTATGGTAGAGTACAATGGGATTTCATTATGGCAGGACAACTGGATCTCATTAAAGGCTTTTTACCTGTTCACTGTCACAGTAGGGGTCATAGAAAAGGGGATTTCTGTAAATATCAGTGACGTTCAGCTACCTGGCCAACACTGTGGTCTCCAGAATGGTACAGATATATTGTATTTTTGGAGATCATGTCCAACTGGGTGGCAGCAGTAATGCTACAAGGTCAATTTCATAACCAGAAAGTAGTTTTCTACATGGACAATTAGGTAATGGTTCAAGTGCTTAGAAAAAGATTTTCAAATCTTCATGGGTTCACTCCTTCTTAAGACTGTTAGCTTTGTACAATCTTTTAATCACTCTATCTTTTGTGGGCAGGCATATTCCCAGAAAACACAACAAATTTAGCTGAAAGTCTTTCCCACCTACAGATTTCTAAATTTGGCAGTGTGGGTCCTGATGCACAGAAGGATTCTACCTCGATTTCACCATACCTGTGGTTTATTGGCAAATAGTATGTTTGATATGCAACTCTGCAGCTGACTATACTAAAAAATCTACATTGTGACTCTTCTAGCTTTTAGAAATTTTTGCAGATATTTATCATCTAGTGAAAGAATTTGGTCACCCATTTTACTTACCTGTCACATAGTGTCTATGTTTGTGTGTTAAAGGTGGCAGCCATGACCATACAGCTCCAGTTATTGGTTCTTAGCCTAGTAACAAAAATTTCAAGTGTGCTTAATTTCACAAAGCTCTGAATTAACTCAATTTTATTGAAAGTTTGGGAAAAAGTAAAACTTCTATCCAGAGATAACAGGAGGTTCATGAGAGGAGTTTGTTAACACAGTAGTGAAGGGGGTGCACTTGGTGCTTGGGGATTGACATAATTACATGGTGTGGACTATATTGTTGTGTTGGTTTTCCTGGGGACACTTTTAGATCAGTGTGCTCTTGCTTTCCTGTTCCTTGGAAGATATATTCATGATGTAGGATCCATTTGTGGTTTGGAAGTACAAGTGAAAGTCTGTTCAGTAGGCAGGGGCTGAATTTATTTTTGCCCAGTTTAGTGGGTAGTGACTCTTCATAGGTTGTGTGGTAGGGTGTTTGCAGAGGAATTAGTGTTTAAGCTACATGAGGTATATTCAGTTCATTCAAATGATTTGCACTGTCTTTTGCACTAAGCTATGTTGGCACAGGTGCTACACACAACAGTCTAGTCCTTCCATTTGATATCAGCAGGGCATCCAATCTAACCAGAGAAGGATAGTCTGTAGAAGTCATCAAAAGAGTAGTGTGATGGTCCTCTTCAGAATTTCTAAACTATATCAGGTAGTTGTCATTCAATATTCATCTCTGATGACATTCTACGTTTGTCATTTTGATTACAGGTTACATTTGCATCATAATTTTGGGTCATTCTTTCATTGCATGAGTTTATAGTTTAGCAGCAGTATGGTCAAATTTAACACATTTCAGCCTTGATCCATTTACTTGTGAAGTGATGAGGAGGAACAGCTGATTCGTCCTTTTAAGTAGAAGGTGAGTCAAACTTCTAAGTGATTCATTTTGGAGAGAAAGATATCAGATTGGATCCAAAGTGGCATGTGCTGTCCCATATTTTCAGTGAGTTGATGACAATGCAGTAACAGCTTTCTAATACCATAGTGATATATTCAGACATAATTCCAAGGCTATTTTAGAAAATGGCAGTATCTTCAACAGTGATAGGATCATCTTGCAAGTTCAGACCATAGAGTAGCCAAGGCAGCCCTTTTTCTGTGCTTTGATGTTCTTGAGCATTCAGGCTTTACAGAGAGAGGCCTAGCTGGTTTTGTTCTGATAAGGTGCACCTGTCTGATATTGGTATGCCTTATCTTACCTACATTTGTTATCCTTTGTTTAAGTCATATTACAAATTCACAACTTTAATCTTGTATATTGAGTTCCTAAAGAAATAAATGGTAAAAGTAGGAATGTGTTCAAAAATATAAATCTTTATAAAAACATAGCTTAATACAAAACTGAGTTTGAAGCCTTATTAATGAAGCAGAACTGTGTATGAAGGTCAGGTGAATGTCCTGTGTACAAGCATGTCAAAGACATGGACTTTTGTTGTTGGGCTAAGCTCAGTTTGGTTCATTATTAGCCTATTGTGGCTTAATGATAACCCATTATTGTCTGTGACCTAGCTGGGAGACATCACAAAGACATTGTTACAGCCAGAAAAAGGGTGGAACAGGCTGCAAGGACAGCCTGGTAGGTGGCCATTTGGTGGTCTTCCTCTATTTGTTTTCCCCCACTTTCCTGGGGCAAGTTGTTAGTATGTATCAGTCCACAATCCTGCAGTGTACTACTAGTCATGTGTACCTAGGGGCACTGTTGCTCGACAAGGCAGCTGGGGGAAGGGAGGTGCTGGTAAAGCATATTTCCTTTGAGGTTGAAATTGCAGTCATTGGTTACCACTGCTATTGGATGAAGTTGTCTGTGGCTATTCAAATGTTGGCCAGTTTAATAAATGTTTATAGTATGCTAATAAAATGGTCACATTGGCTTTGCTGTCTGTATGCATTATTTACGGGGGAGTGTATGGGGGAGCAAATAATTTTCAACTGTGGAAAGTTTTATCTCCACAGTTGCAAATGGGAGCAGGGGTATGTTGAGGTATTTAATCATGGCTCAAAGGGGTATGCTGTCAGTTCTGCAGAGTGGATTTTGAGTTCTTTCCCTTCCTCTCTTACTTAGTTGGAGACAGTCACAGGGAAACATTCCTCTCTTTCATTTCTGACCCAGTTTGTCAGTATATTGGATGGCATGAGTGAGTGGTCCACAATGCTGCTCTTGTACTAATATCTAGGTATACCAAGAGAACTGTGATTGGACAGGCTGGCTGGTTGGGGGTAGCTTGCATACTACCCTTCTTAATGACACAGAGTGTAACAGTTTTACCTGTGAAGGACATTTGCAGTAAAAGGAACTGTGGATAATTCTGGGAGATGAATGGTGAGCTATAGATATAAATATTGCTAAACAGGATTTTAATAAGACTGATCTGAAAAGAAAAGTGTCACAGTTTTGATAGAAAAAGCAGCCAACACTTGTTAGAGCAGACTGTTGCCTTACACTGCTTGTTCAACCTGGAGACAAAAGTATAAGATATCACAACTATTACTACTTTTGGAACAGATAGAGTATATGATATTAATTTTCCTAAAGTTACTTAACAAAGAAGAAGGAGTGAGAATATAGATGTCAGACACTCTTGGACATGTACAGGAATGTTAAAAATGCAAAGGCATATGACATTTTTGCATTTATTGTACTAATAATACTAAAGTAAAGCAAACAGTGAAAGACAATGACTACAAAGTTACTGAAAAAATACATTAAAAATAAAGCTCATTTCTGTTATCTTGGAAAGGCTTTCAAGATTTACATTACAGTCAGAATGTACCTGTTTTACAAGCTGTAATCTACCAAGTGGGTAAACCTTGCTTCATACTGATTCATCTGGGTGACAATGACATTGGACTATTACCCAAGGGATGTTTGCTTTCTAAGATCTTTTAAGTTTTGTTTGTAGTGCAGAATATTTGCCCTTGTACTGTTTTTTTTGTTTGTTTTTTTTTTTTTTTTGGTCAGCTCATTTTTTGGCTGAAGTGGATCAAAATGTCATCTTGGAATGCAGCTGAGGCTGCATATAAATTTCTTAATAAAAGGATTAGGTCCAACAATAAAAGGATTAGTAGAGTTGGTCCAGCTTTACAGTGTCATGCAACAGGATATTGGGACTTTCATGATAAAGTTTCCATTTTGTTTTGACCAGATGGTATACATTTGTCAGACATTAGCTATGACGTGTTCCAACTAAATTTGTCTTTAGCGATTCAAAAATTGTTGTGAGTTCTTTATCTATAATGCAGATTACATGTTACAGAATGATCAGTGGGATTTTGGGCATTTGTTTATTTTCAGGCTGTAGGTATGGGCACCTGATCAATTAACATGTACAGGAAAAGGGGGTTGGGGGCAGGCAAGTTTGCTTGGTGGGATGTCACAGGGCAGAGATTCCCATCTTTTTGATTTCCCTCCTACTTTTCCGGGCCACTTGCACTGGTGTACAACTTAGGGGAGTGTGAGTGTAAGCAGACAGAATTTGGGTTTGTTTGATAAGGTGCTTAGTAAAAGAGAATTGGAGGGAATGGGAGGTAACAGAATACATTAGAGCATCATAATATTATGTGAAAATAAAAGAAGTGGACACCTGTAGCTCAGTTCAGTAAAATAAGATATGACTAAGTAGTT
Source organism: Protopterus annectens (assembly GCF_019279795.1). NCBI lineage: Eukaryota > Metazoa > Chordata > Ceratodontiformes > Protopteridae > Protopterus > Protopterus annectens. The sequence continues at coordinate 34,256,199 of NC_056742.1, read as the reverse complement.
AATCCATTTAACGTTCAGTAAGCAGGGAAAATATGGGAACCAGAAGTGATTGTTGTGGCAAAGGGAAAGGTATAAACCAAATATTATTGGCAATTAGATAAACATTGTGAGTGCTATGGATAATGAAGAATGGGGGTTATGAAGATATTAAATAAAGAAAGCATTTGATCATGTTATTATATGATGTTTAAAATATCCATGTTATCTGATGCATTTGGAAGCATGTTGTATGTTCATTAAACTTGTTAATGTATTTCCTTGTGTGAAGCTGTTAATGAATGAACACTTAGGTGATGTAAATGAGGTGAAAAAAAGTGTGCAGCAAAGATTCTTGCTACTTCCAGTGTTAACTTAGTTTAATTTTGAATATGATAGCTCAGCAAGTTTAAAAAAAATAACAGGAGTAGGATATAAAGGAAGTTAGAATGTGTGAATGTATCCTATCATAATAAAGAAGACATACAATGTAAAATTTAGTAATGAAGTAAGGGGAAATTTGTGATTAGACTAAGAATATATTTCAAAACTTTTTACTAAAAATCATATCAAAATTTTTGGTATTCAGTGTAATGACATATATCTTGAAAAATATGGCTTGGAATGAAATGTTTTAAAAATTAAGAGCAGGTTTAAAATCTGGAACAGTTTTGTAATATTAAGAAAATATATTTATTATAAGACAGTATTATTGGGAGAACATGATTGGCTTACAGTCAGCTGGTTGATATAAGATTCCTTATCACTGTTACACAGACATAATCACATCAATGGCAATTTCACACATGCTGTTGCTTGCTTAATATTGAAGTAATATACTGGTGCTCAAAGTATTTTGGATCTGAACTTTTCTGAGCTAGTACTTGTTTCATTATCTGTCATTGATTATTTTCTTTAAGATACAGCAATTTCTTAATGAGCATAATAATGTACGGGAAATGTGGGGTATTGCAGGAAAAAGCTTTTGTAATATTTCTATTCTTTGTACCCTCTTTGCACATAATTGTACAAACCTCACTACATGCATTTCAAATTTATTTGTCATTAAGCTATCAGCTATTAGCAATACTGTTATATTAACCAACATTTTTCAAAGACCTGCTGATACAATCTCAGAGTGTATCCAATACCATGAGGTCTGGAAGTGGATATTAATTCCTTTAAAGATATCTGGGCATCATGCCAAAACCTAATAACAAAAAAGAAGTTAATAGATAAATAACAATAACAATGATGGGGAGGATTAAAACTGATAAAGTAGTTATCTTTTAAACAATATTACACATTGTACAAATACATGAGAAAGAATGAAAACAGAAGGTGAGTCAGGGAAAAGAGAAGAGATTTGATAGGGGTTCTCATCAAGTCCTGTTTATGCTGCAAGCTACGTTAAGATCCCTAGATCAGTGAATCTTATCGTATTTGACTTGCTGATGTGTAGCATTTCCACTAAGACAGGGTCTGAGACAGCTCTGTAGGCCAGGCACTAATTGCCTCTAAACAGTCTATACGATACCGAGTACATTGACAGTGATTTCAGTCTGTCCATGTAGGACATGTTCTGAAGTCCCTGAATTTACTTAGTGAGGAATCTCTGAGGTCTCTCCAGTTGCTACAGGTGCCTGGTGAGGTACATAAAAAAGAAAGCATTGTACTGTATTGATCTGATGATGGATGAGAACAGGGGAGTTATAACCTTTATCACTCTGGATGCTATCCCCTTACTTATGAGATGAGCAGGGTAAAAGGCCTTCCTCATCACTGTGGACACATGCTGATCAAAGTTAAGGCAACCATCAATCTGGGTTCCCAAATCACTCACCAATGAGTTTGAACTTAGAGTGTTATTATTAATATTGCAGATTGCAGGGACATCCCTCTTGCTGAAGGGGATGATAATACAAAATTTTTGTGTTGAGTTTAAGACCATGGCTTTGGCATGAATCACGTGTTTGTGTAAGCCCATTTTGTAGTATGTTAACTTCATTAGGAGATTCAGTGATTGCCCCCAGTTTGCAGTTGTCTGCGAAGCTTGTCAGACATACACCATCTATTTTTGCCTGGACCTCTGAGAAATACACCACAAACAGCAGAGGGCCCAGCACTGATCCCTGTGGAATATCCCTGGTGACAGGTCAGCTGGTAGAAGTGGAATCCCCACTTTTGACTGCATGTGTTCTGTCAGTGAGCCAGTTGGTTACCCATGTAATGAAATATGGGTTGATCCCCAGCTGTGTGAGTTTTTCAATGATGCCTGAGTGGGGGACTGTGTCAAAGACTTTGGCTAAGTCTATGTAGTCCTTTTTAACTGATTTGCCTATATACAGGGCTTTGGTGACATTCTTGAAGAAGTCCACTAGGTATAACAGGCATGATCTACCCTTGATAAAAAACAAACTGGGTCAGCTCAAGAGTTTGAAGGTCTCCTTTATCTTTATTAATAAGGTCCATGATGATGCTCTCCATGGCCTCACAGATAAGGCTGGTTAGCCTTATGGGTCTATAGTTCTCAGGGTCAGTTGATGGACCCCCTTTGTGCAAGGGGAAAACGGTTGCTGTTTTCCGTTCAGCTGGGACAAAGCCATTGTTTAGACTGTGGTTGAAGAGAGTACCCAGTGGTTCCAGTAACTTGTGTTTTAGACCATTTAGTATGCAATCTCGGATGTTATCAGGGCCCACAGAAGTCATGTTTTTGGCCTTGGAGAGTGCGGTCATGACTTGCTCTTTGGTTCATAAATTCATAGGTTCATAGGTAGGTACTAGGCTATTGGCCCTAGGGCCTATATAAGCCTAGCCAAACAGTACCCTGACTTCTGCCACCCAAGACAATTATTTTCCTGTGTCCCTGTCAAGCAGAGCCACAGAAGTGATCTCCGGAGTGAATTTCCTATCTCCCATCCAATCATCAAGATTTTTCTTGAAGAGTGCTAATGAGGAGCTTTGTTTGATATAGATAGGTAGTTTGTTCCAGAGTATGGGAAGTCTCTGGGACAGGAATCTATCCTTCCAGCATGTTCTGTTTATTGTGGTGACAAGGTTTAGGTCCCTAGAACGTATAGCTCGGAGGGATTGGGATTTCTTTAAGTGGAGCATGTCCAACAGCTCTGGGTTTGACATAGCTTTGTATGTTAGGCAGAGATCGCCTCTGAGTAGGCGATTTGCTACAGAGTAAAGCTGGAGTTTTTTGAGACGGTCTGCGTAGGGCATCTGTTTGAGCCGGTAATCCTCTTTGTGAGGTATTTATGTGGCCTTTCCAGTTGTTGTAGATGTCTTGTGAGGTACATCCCAAAAAGGGCATTGTACTCTATAATGGGTCTAAATAGTGATGAGTAGAGGGGAACAATGACCTCTTTTTTCCAGGATGAGAAACCTTTTGTGATGAGGTGTGCTATGTAGAAGGATTTCCTGACTACTGTGGCGATGTGATTATCAAAGGAGAGACTACTGTCCATCTGTGTCCCAAGGTCTCTTATCACACTTTCAGTGTTAAGTAGACTACCGCCTATGTGGTAGTTCATGGGTACAGAGTTTTTAACAAAAGATATGACAATTCACTTTTTGGCATTGAGCTTGAGGCCATGGCTTTGACACCATGCATTTGTAGGATGTCCACATCATTAGGAGTTATGATTATGGCTCCTAGTTTGCAGTCATCTGGGAACTTTGTTAGCCAAAGTCCTTCTGTGTTAGCCTGTACCTCAGAGAAGTAGATACCAAACAGGAGAGAACCTAGGACTGAACCCTGTGGTACTCCACTTGTCACTGGTCTGAAGTTGGATTTAGAATCTGCTACTTTCACAGTGTGGGTTCTGTCAGTGAGCCACATGGCAACCCATCTTGTGACATAGGGATTTATACCTAGTTTAGTGAGTTTATCTATAATTCCAGAGTGGGGGATGGTGTCTAAAGCCTTGGCAAGATCTAGATAGGCTGTGTGAACCACCTTACCCTCATCTACGGCTTTGGTGACCACTTCAAACAAGTCTATCACGTTTAGGAGACATGATCTGCCTTTTACAAACCCGAACTGGGTAGGGTCCAGAGTTTGGAGATTACCAATGTCATTGTTTATAAGTTCCATGATGATACGTTCCATAGCCTTGCAGACCAGGCTCATCAGGCTAATGGGGCAGTAGTTCCCGGGGTCTGTGGTGGCTCCCCTTTTGTGGAGTGGGATAACCATTGCTGTGCGTTATTCGGTGGGCACAAAGCCTAAGGTGAGGCTATGATTGAACATGGTACTTAGGTGGGGTGCCAGTTCGTTCTGTAGTTCATGTAGAACGCAGCCTGGGATGTTGTCTGGTCCCATGGATGCTGTGTTCTTGGCTTTGGAGAGTGTGTTTTTTTACCTGTACAGCCGTGATTACAGGAACTTTGCATTCTTTTGGTATAGAGATGGACCCTTTAGGGGATGAGAGAGGGGTAAAGTTATCACTGAACCTATTTGCCAGGATGTTGGCAATATCAGTTGGTTCTGTATATTTAGTGCCATTGTACTGTAACTCAGAGCAGATCTGAGTGTTGCCATTGAGATTCTTGATATAGCTATAGAATGCTTTGTGGTTGTCTTTAGAATAATTGTGTATTTTTTGTTATCGTAACTAGCTTTGGAGGATTTTATGAGGAATCTCAGCTTCTTACTGAGGCTGACCACAGAGTTCCTCCAATCATGTGGTTTTACTCTTTTTTGCAACAGTTTTGTTCTTCTGTTGTAGAGTTTGTTTATGGCAGGGGACCATCAGATTGGCTTCCTTTTTTTGGAGGATAGCATCTTGGTTCTGTTAGGGATTGCACGATCCATGCACTCATGTAAGTGCTTATAAAGTGCAATTGTATAGGATTCAGCAGTCGTAACTCTATTGTCTGTCAGCATGGGTGTCATGAAGTTTGCCACTTCTGTCTTAAGATGCGTGAAGTTGGCTTTGGAGAATGTCTTTACAGTGGTTTCCCTAATGGGGGTGGGATGTGGATGTCTAGGGTGATTTGCTTGTGGTCAGATCTGACCAATGAGGAATTGACCTCTAGTGTGGAACACCAGTTGCCCATGTTGGTAATGACCAGATCTAGGATATTGCTGCCCCTGGAGGGAGTGTGGATAAGTTGATCCAAGGCATTGGAATTTATGAATTCCAGAAAACATTGAGCACAAGAGTTGGTACATGAGTAGTTTTTCCAGTTAATGGTGGGGTAGTTGAAATCGCCCATTATTAGCGTGTTGGGTTGTACCCTAATACTTTCCAGTGTATCAAGAAATGAGGAGTAGGAATCCTGGGGCATGGTGGGGGATCTGCAGCAAGCTACAATTTGGATTGCGGTCTTGCCCAGAGTTAGTTGCATTTGGATAATCTCAGATTCATTATACTGAGCAACTAGCCTGGTGGTGTGGATATCCTTAATGAATATGGACACGCCTCTGCCTTTAGTGCTTCGGTCCAGGTTAGGTGGCCGAAAGGTGTGGTATGAATTATAGCCTGGTAATGCAGGGGTGCCTTGAACCTGGAGCCTTGAACCAGGTCTCTGTCACTGCACAGATGTCGATGTTCTCCATTTTAAGGAGTGCCTCGAGTGAGTGCATTTTGAGGTTTAGACTTCTAGCATTAAGTAGCATTACCCTCAGGTTTTGCTTGCTTGTACCTGTTACGGTGGTGAATTTTTCATTTGCATCTTGTCTAAAAAAAAGGCACTATAGGGCTGGCAAGAGCCTTAGCCAGTATCCGGAATCCCAAGAGCGACAGGTGCAGGCCATCTCTGGCAAAGCATCGTGGTTTGTCGATCATGTCATCCCAGGCAGACAGATACTGAATCCCCTTAAAATAACATCAGAAGCTTAGCCAATTGTTGAGTCAACCATTTTGTTTGTGTACTGTGGTATCATTATGGGTGATGGCAGGATGCTACTCAGGGCTAGGGTCATACCTGCCTGGGCTACAAGATCGGACAGCTCCTCCATGTCTCTTTTCATGTAGTCCAGGGAGATACGTCTCAGGTCATTCACACATGGAGATACTAAGTGGCGGATTGGCTATTTCCACAGGATCAGAGTGGGTGGTACTGGCCACACCTAAATCTGCAAAGCTGAGCCCTCCCATTTAAATTTCAGATGTAGCTTAAGAATGGCTTGTGATCATGCTAGCTAGGGATGCTACTTTAGTTTTATAGTTAGCTTTAAAGGATTTTACAAGATGTCTAATTTGCCTGTTCAAGCTGTGGAAGGTTTCTTCCACTGCTGAGACCTTATCTTCTTGCTTTTGGATATCATTTTCTTTTTCTTATTGTATAACCTATTTATGCTGAATGTCCACCAGGGTGACTTACTTTTTCTTGAGGACCTTGTTTTGATCCTTTCAGCTATGTCTGAATCAATAATTTTGTACAGGTGTTTATACAGGGCATTGGCATATACCTCAGTGTAGGAGTCCTTGCTGTCAATGGGGGCAGGAGGTTTTCAACTATTAATGCCATCACTTAGGAGGTTATAGTTTACTTTGGTGAAAATTTCCAACGTAATAGCTCTTGGGAGATCAGGTATGATTGTTGCTTTGAATGAGATTGATTTATGATCAGACTTTACTAGGGAGTGCACCACCCTTGGGGTGGTGCAGCAATCTCCCATGCTGGTGAGCACTGGGTTAAGGACATTTGTACCCCTGGTGGAGATGCAAACTATCTGTTCCTGGGCATTTGTGTTAACAAAGTCCAAAAACGTTTGGCTGAGCCTGTTTGTACTCGTATAGGTTTCCCAAATCAATGGAGGAATAGTTAAAGTCATCCATAACCAGAGTGATTGGTTGTATTGTGAGTGACTGAACTAGGTCCAGGTAGGCAGTGTGGATATCATGGTTCATAGTGGGGGACCTATAGCTAAAAATGATGTTGGGGGGGGGTTCTTTCTACAGTTAGTTGTACTTGGAGTAACTCTAAGGGGTCAGTCTTTTTGACCAGTCTTGAGGTATATTTATCTTTGACGAAGATTGATACTCTTTCTTTAGTTCTTTCACATTCATTTTGTGGTCTGACCATGTGGAAGGCACTTTAGCCTTGCATGGCGGGGTACTTTCTGTGGCCCTGAACCATGTCTCAGTGATTGCACAAGCATCAACATTTTCCAAATGGAGTACTTCCAGTGAGTGCAGTTTCTGAATTAGATTCCTAGCATTAAACAGCATAACCTTGCGTTTGTGTTTAGAGGATATTTTTACATCGGGAGTTTTATTCTTGCGACATTGCCTAAAAAGGCACTATGGGAGAAGCAAGTACCACTGCTAGCAATTGAAAGCCAAGGGTAACAGTTGAAAACCATCTCTGGCAAAGCAGTGTGGTGTATCAACCATATCACCACAGGCTGACAAGTACTGGATCCCCCTGGATTGACACTTGAAGCTAAGCTAGTCTGGCTTGCTTGCTGTACTCTGCCTGAATATTGCTTGTCTCTGTCTGCATTTTATTTTTGAAATGAAGTTTTTCATTTAAGAGTCAGTTACATCTATTTTGTATCTTATTCTTGTATTACATTTGTTTCATTTTAAGTTTTTTGTTCTGTTGGAGTTTTAAGAGTTCTTGGCTAGGGTCAGTTAGAAAAGTTAGCAAAGAGAGAATTCCTTTGCAAACAATGAATAACATCAGCTAATTAGTGGGAGGAGCTGAGAAATAGCATTCCTCATTTAGCTAGAAATATCACTATTTAGCTGGAGTGCTTGCTGGCTTGCTTGCTGTACTCTATCTAAATATTGCTGATCTTTGTCTGCATTTTATTTTTCCTACCCACTTGCCCAACTGTTGTTGTATTCTTAAACTTGGTGGCTTTTGAGTTGCCTGCCCCTTCTCTAAATCTGATTTTGGATACTCCTCCCAGTCCATATCTCATCAGCTCATTCATGGGTGCTGGAACCATAGAACGAGGGGGGAGTGCCCCCCCACACTTTTGCAGCAGATCCAGCAACTCTCGGAATTGAGCTGACGCATTTCTGGCCAGGCTCAAATGCGAGCCAAGCGGGAGATTTAAGATTTATTGTCAGCTCAAATGTGAGCCGATTTAAGATTTACTGTCAGCTCATATGTGAGCTGGTTGTGAAGGGATTATCAGCTGCTGCGGTCGTGGTGAAGAATTTGAATGGAAAGAAAGGAAACTGGTATAGTTCTGTAATGAAATAAGGTAAGGAAACTGGTGTTTGTGTGTGTGTGTGTGTGTGTGTGTGTGTGTGTGTGTGTGTGTGTAGTTCTGTAATGAAGTAAGGTAAGGAAATTGTTTTGTGTGTGTGTGTGTGTGTGTGTGTGTGTGTGTGTGTGTGTGTGTGTGTATACCTCTTTTCAGGCTTCAATTACCTCTTCACATAATGTATCCATTTTTGAACATACGTTCTTATTTCGGTGCTTGGTTTATACCTCCACCTGATTTCCTGGATCCTAGAGATGAGAGGTAGAAACTTTAACCTCAGAATTCTGTGACGTTATATTTAACCATATGAGTCCTTTGATGCATCTGACCGTTAGCTGCATCTTATGTTAGCATAAGGAAATACTCTGACAATATATTAATATAAAGGGGCATGTTTATGGTGTAATATCTGTGTGGGTCTAGCTATCTCAGTAAAAATTACACAATTACTATCAGAGACAGATTCGGTTAGGAACACTTTTGAATATTAGTACATTTAATGTAGAAAGCTTGTACACTGTGATGGAGTTACATAAAGTGCTTTTTGAAGAAATAGTGTCTTAAGAAATACATGTAGCTGATGTCAATCCTTTTGCTACAACATCACAAGTAATATTGGCAGGAGAAATAACATGCTGAGTCCATCTCCTGAGATGGTGCTGAGGCCCTGTGATGGCTGACAAAAGGTTCATTCTGAACTCCTGGAAGTGTGAGAGTGTCATTTACTGCAGCTGCACACTCAGCTAGCTGCACGTGTGTGTAAGTGTACATCGCTAGATTTAAGCGATTGTACACCATGTTCACGTTATGTTTTTTTGTATTTATTCCACATTTATCTGTTTAGGATAGTGTATTCACGAGTGTGTGACTAAAGTATTACAGCATACTTGTCTACTGGATCTGGATACAGTTGTTTTATGCATGGAGATGCTGACGGATGAAGCTTTTCCATAACCTCTTTTTAATGGAATGGCCATGAAAAAAGCAATTAACTGCAAAAGTGTTGCTTGTCGGCAGGTTTACTATATCAAGCCCATACCTCTCGTGTGATCCTCGTTACCAAGGAGGTCTCTAATTTTGGCTCAACATGTTTCTGTAAAGATAGTGGATGCTGCAGTTATATTAATGTCCTCTTTTGGAGGAGTTACCTAGTAACTATGTTTCTGTTATCTGTTTTCCATCCATTCCCCATTGCAAAATTACTAGCTTATCATTTTTTTAATGTAGCATAGACAATTTATTCTTTAAGGGCAATAGGCACTTTATTTGTAGATGAAACAATGAAATATAAAGTTGTTTGCTAGCAGCAACCTCTTTATTAGTTACAGATCCATTTAATGTGAAATTATTTAGATGACTTACTTCTGCAGAGATTTTGCAAATTTACTGCTATTGGGGGATTGTAATAACAGAAGTTTGAGTGGCCTTTTATGGTTGAAATTTTCTGAAATGGGTAGTTTTGTCATTATTGGTTCATGCATTTTGTTTCATTGCTTACTAGAAGCTGTTCCAAACTACAAATTTAAAACACATTCTAACAAGTAGTGCTGTATTATACAAGGAATATAATTTAATACAATCAGGTTAATACAATTAGGAAGGTGAATCAAAGAATGCATGCATGTATGTTTGCTCACAGGATGCAGGAGATCAAAACAGGGGAAGAAATCAGTCACCAATGGAGTCCCCAGGGTTCAGTGCTGAGACTTTTTCTGTTTGGCAGATACATCTCAAAAGTAAAAGGTAATACCAAAGAGCTTTGGCTGACTAAGTTTGAGATGACTGCAAACTAGGAGCAGTTATTGAATCCCCAAATGACTGAACCATCATGCAGGAAGGTTTGTCCTAAACAATAACTGGTGCCAGAATCATGAATTAAAACTAAACTCCAAGAAATACATTATCGTCTCCTTTGGGAAATCATCTACTCCAGGGAACTGCCAAATTGACAATGCCCCCTGAGAAATGACCCAATTGTTTGGCATTTGGGAACTTGTGTGTACAGTGACCTAACTTTTGACCAACATGTGCACATAGTCATAAGAAAGTCTTTCTATATTGCACAGCTTATAAACAAATTGATTGCGACTAGATCTAGAGATATTATTGCCCCCCTTTGCAAGCCCTCATTAGGTCAGTCATTTTGTATAATGCTCACTTTGGCATGCAGCTGTCCAGACCCATGCAATAACTGGAATACCCACAGAGATACCTTACTAAAAGGATACAAGTCCTATACAATAGGTCTTGCATGAACCACCTCAAAGATTTATCATTATACTCAGTATCCTACAGAGTGCTTAGAGGTGACATGTCTGGCACACAAGGCATCCTCCGACTTAATACAGATGGCCCTACTGAACATCAGCAAGTCAAATGGCATCAGAAATATTAAATCCAAGTATCTAAACTGAATGTTGTGGAGAGACGGATATATACCACAGAGGCTACCACTGTTCCAGAACAGACTATCGATTCAAGTAAAACAAAGCTCATCCCTGTCCATATTCAAATGCAACTTGGATCTAAGGATAGGTAATAGAAAATGTACTCCAGCATTGCCCATCATACCACTAATGAATAGAGGCAGTTCCTAAATGCTGCATCCCTTACATGGGTATCCTCAAATTATCTATAGTATGAACACATTTATTCGCACTAGGGCTAATATACAATTATCAGCCATGGGATAGATAAGACCAATCAGGAAATGTTAACTGAAGCATCAAAAAGGAAATTGGCTAAGTTTAAAATGTCCTCCAAATGAACCTGTGTTGTGATCGCAAATAGTTTAAAAAAATATGCCCCTTTTAGATCACTAAGTACCCCTCACAGCCTCTGCCCCCCCCCCCTACCAGTCTTCAACAGCTTCCGGCACCTCTGGTACAGAGAGATCATCTGGGAAAGCCCAGCCCTTAGTTTCTTAACCTTGAATTATCTTCTCTTTCCTCCCTTCCCACTTAACTAAAAAAGAAAAAAGAAAAAGATTGATTGCACTTTATTCAGCTGCTTTTACTGCATTTTTGTTTCTTCTTAATGTTTTACTTTATTTTGCTTTTTCTGCTTGTTCTTAAAAGTGTTCAATTGATTTTATTCTGCTGTATTTATTATTGCTTGTTAGTAGCCTGATTATATATCAAAAACCAGTGTCTCATCAGTCAAGGCACTAAGCCATAACAGAAAAACAAACATCTTAGTCATAGGCAACTCAACTGTGAGACACGCAAATGTCTCTCTCACTAGGATGCAGAAGGAAAAAGTTACGGTCAGCTGTCTGTCATGTACCAGGATCCTCCACATCACTCACACACTCAAGGTTATCAAAAACAGGTACTGTTATGACTCCATCTTAGTCCATGTTAATGTGAATGATTTGAGATGTACCTCACTGGGCTATATGAAGAGACATGACTGAGTTTTCTGTTTATGTGTCTCAGGCAGGTATGTCACTAGCCTTAAGCAGCATTTTACCTTCACCTAGGATGATATCTCAGTTGAAACAAAAAATGAATGACTTTTGGTGTCTTTCAATAGGGGATCAAATATCTGTCAGCCTGGGATGACATTCTCGACAGACCTTGATGCTTTGCCAGCCATGGTCTTTATGTCACTCATGGTATTTTGGCTACTGGCTAAGGCTGTTGCCAGCCCCATAGTGTCTTTTGTAGGCAATGTCAAAAGAACAAAATTCATAATGTAAAAATACCCTCTAAAAACAACCGAAGCTAAACCAGAAACTGCACTCACTGGATGTAGTCCTCACCTTGGAAGATGCTGACATTTGTTCAGGAACTGAGACCTGGTTAAAGGCTGTGGAGAGAATCCCAGTTATATAAGGTTGCATTTCCTGCGAACTAAAGGAGGTGGTGTATCAATATTCATTAAAGATAAATACACCTCTAAATTGATTAAACAGCATGATTCTCTTGCATTACTTCAGGTGCAATTGACTGTAGGTAAGACCCCTCTTCAGGTCATTGCCAGCTATAGGACCCCCTCCATTTATCAGCATATCCACTCAGCCTACTTAAATCAATTTGAGTCAATCAAGATACAACCAAACACCCTGCTTTTGAGTGACTTTAATTAACCATCCATTGACTGGATAAATTGTACGTGTTCTAACTTACTTTCCAAAAGATTCCTGGAATTCGTTAACTCCATTGCCCTGGACCAGCTGGTTGACATAGCCATAAGGGACCCAAACATCCTGGATCTGCTACTCACCAACTTGAGGGACCACTGTACCACCCCCAGTGTGTGGCCATCCCTGGTGAAATCTGACCACAAATCAATCTCGCTAGAAGTAACTATAATGCAAGACCCCCCCCCCCCCATTAGCAACAACTAGACTAAAAAACTTCTTCAAGGCCAGTTACAGCCTTCTATATGACATCATAGATAGCTTCATAGCCCCACCCACCATTAATGGAACAGACACCTATGCTGAGTTATACACCAATGCTTTATACAAGCACCTGTACAATTGTACTGACTCTGCAGTACCTGACAGAACCAAAGCAAGATCTTCAAGGAAAAACAAACCTGCCTGGTGGACAACTGCCATTAATAGGATATACAATAGCAAAGAAAAATTGCTGTCTAAGAGTAGGAAGAAATGGTATCAAAACTTTAAACACTCCCTCCTCAACTTAAAAAAGCAAATAAGACTCCTAGTGAAGTCCTCCAAAGCTAATTATGAATCCAAATTAGCTTCCATAACTAAGGATAACCATAAGGCATTCTTTAGTTACATTCGTTACCTCAAAGGTAAGGCCCAGATTTGCATTGAACTTGTAGTTAATAGTACTACATGTAGAGAACCTGTGGATATAGAAAAGCTGCTGGCTGACAAGTTCAGAGAAAACTTCACTCTCCTGTCCTCGCCACATGTACCCCAAAGCATACCTAGCACCTGCCCCCCACCTAAAACGCCCTCACAAAGGCCAAAAACAAAGCCTCTGTGGGACCAAACAACATCACAGGTTGAGTTCTACATGGATTAAAACAGTAATTGACAACACCACTAGGCACACTTTTCAATCACAGCCTAAGCACTGGCTTTGTCCCAAGGTAATGGAAAACAGCTACTGTCATCCCTTTGCACAAAGAGGGTGCATCTATTGACCCTGGGAACTATAGACCTATTAGCCTAACCAGCCTTGTCTGCAAGGCTATGGAATGAATCATCATGGACTTTATTAACAAAGATAAAGGAAATCTCCAGATGCCTGACCCCACCCAGTTTGGCTATGTCAAGTGGAGATCATGCCTGTAAAACTTGATGAACTTCTTCTAGACAGTCACCAAAGCCCTAGATGAGGTCAAATCTGTGCATGCAGCCCACCTAAACTTAGCCAAGACCTTTGATACAATCTCCCACTCAGGAATAATTGATAAACTCACCCAGCTGGGTATCAAGCCATATATTTTAAGGCGGGTTGCACACTGGCTCACTGATTGAATTCATATGGTCAAAAGGGGACTCCACCTCCTCCAGCAGACCTGTAACCAGTGGTGTTCCACAGGGATCAGTTCTGTTTGGAACCTTCTACTCCGAAGTACGGGATAAAACTAAAGAACTGTGGATGACAAAGTTTGCTGATGAATGCAAACTGACAGCAATCATTGAAACTTCTAGCGATATCAACATTCTGCAAGAAGGTCTTATGCAGACTAATGACTGGTGGCAAAGTCATGGTCTTAAAGTTAATGCAAAAAAAATGCATTATCATCTCCTTCAGCAAGGGTGATGTTCCTGCAAACTACCACATCAATAGCAGTACCTTAAACACACAGTCAGTGGTGAGAGATCTGGGCACACAGGTTGACAGCAACTTTAAGTTCAATCACCATGTCTACACAGTGGTAAGAAGTGCATTTTATATTGCTCATCTCATAAGTAAGGGCATTGCCTCCAGAAAAATAGAGGCTATAACCCCCCTGTACTCTTCCCTCATCAGGCCAATAATAGGGTACAATGCTCCCTTTAGTATGTTCCTTTTGAAACACCTGCAGCAATTGGAGAGGCCACAAAGGTTCCTTACAATGAAAATGCAGGGTCTTCAAGATCTGTCTTATGCAGATAGACTGAAATAATTGTCACTTTACTTTGTGTCATAAATACTGCTCAGAGGTGACCTGTTCCTTGCATATAGAGCAATCTCTGGCCCAGCTTTAATGGAAATGCTGCACATTCACAAGTCAAATGGCACACGGGTTACTCGTTCAAAGGACCTTAACCTGGTATATGACATCAACAGAACTTGCTGAGGAGACAGATTTGTCTCTCAGAAGTTGCCCCACCTTTGGAACAAGCTTCTTATTCATGTTAAACAAAGACCCCTGTTGGCCCTATTTAAGCTTTATTTGGATAATTGGATGGGTAACCAGAAACTCATCCCGAGGGTTCCGTCTGTGTCCCTCTTGGACAAGGACAATAGGTGCTGATTTTAGTATCTGCTTGAACCAGACACCACTTGGAACATGGGTTGAACTTGGCTAGGCCTGTAAAGGCCCTGGAGCTGTTAGGCTAGTAACCTGTTATGATCCTATGAAAGTCAATCATTTTTTTGTCTATATTGTGGCATCATCCTAGTGAAGGTAGAATGCTGCTTAGGGCTAGGGACATACCTGCCTAGGATGCATAATCAGAGAGCTCTGTCATGTCTCTCTTAATAGAGCCCAGTGAGGTATGCATTAAGTCCTTCACTCCAACATGGACTATGACAGTCATAACAGTATTTATTGTTGAGAGACTTGAGTCCAAGTGTGATTTGGTGGATAGTAGCACCTGACAGGTATATAACCATAACCTACTCCTTGCCCAGCCTGGTGAGTGGGACATCTGTGTGTCTCACAATGGAGTCACCTATGACTAAGACATTTGGTTTTGAGGTGTTATGCCTTTTGGGCTTGTTGGGTGAGACACTGATGCATGTGTTTTTATGTGCAGTGGATTCTGCTGGGACTGTATTGTGTGTATAATGTTTGCTCTTGGGAGGTCTCTGCTCTTTATGTATACTTCTGGATAGTTTCTCAGCATACATGGGTTTGTGTGTTAACTTGATTTTCTTTGTTCATTCTAAACAGGCACGTAACACTGATAATGGAAAAAATTAAATAATTTAAGTTTTAATTACTATCTTTCTTCATGCTTTCCAAGTTATGATTTTAAATCTCTGTGTGTTTCAGATTAAACTCCTGCTGTGACCCTAAGTTTACAAGGACAGTTTTCTGCTGAATGATGTAGGTATTCCTCTGATGTTTTCAGTTTAACTCAAACTTACAATAATTGTGAAGTAAAGTACATATTTGTTGAGCTTGGCTTACTTTAAAGAATTTTTAAAGAAAAATGTTTCTTTTGATTATAGTGGTGCAAGTTCCTTTATTATATAGAAGTCATTAAAGATGAACAGAACCATAAAACACACACACGCAGACACACATACCCCCCCACACACACATACACACACACTTACATGGACATCTGTAAGCAAGGCACACAGACACACATATAAAATTTACTTTTTTATGTATGCACGTACACACACACACACACACACACACACACACAAATACATAACCTTTTAAATGACTTCTAAAAACTGACATGAAATACATGTCATTAAGTGAAACATTGTTTACAGATGGATTGTGACAGGAAAGAGAGCAGAACTCATTACAATTTAACAGAGTAAAAAGGGGGAATTTAATAAAGCCTATACGGTCTTATTTACCATGTAGGCATTATGGCATGCTGCTTACATGAAAGTAAGTAAGTTTTTGATCCAGTAAACAGAGTTGGGTAGCAAGCACTCATGTGCCAACACAGAAGTATCGTCAGCATGCAAATCACATCATAATGAGGTGAATTTCATGCAAATGAGGGAGGGAGATCGATCCAGCAAGTAGAGAGGAAGTCCTGCAGACTCTATATTGGTGTCCGTAGTGTAAAAGGAAAATTTCCATGTGCAAGATTTTAAACAGACAACAGGGGCTGTAAAAGTGTAGTCAGATGGAAAAAATAGCATAGCAGACACAGATATGTGCAAAACTATCCACTGTATGTCCAAAAACATAAGGGAAATAAGTTAAAATAATTGTATTTATTTAATGACCTGGTTATGTTTGCACAACACACTGCAGTGTACAAGCATAGTATGTGACAGAAATGTAATAATGGACCCTGCATGGAGTATCCACAATGGTGAAATGGTGCTGTTGCTAATGAGGTAGGACCTGGAACAGTGTAGTTTCCATGCACGGAACCCTATGCAAATGAGTTGGGGCTACTGAATAGCAAAAATGGGTATCTGTGTCTTTATATCCCTTCCATGTAGGCACAGAATTGTGTCAGTGTCCACAGAAAAGGTAGCTGAGATCAACGGGTGTCTGAGGACGTGTAAGTTCATTGGAGCTCTGTAGTGCCTGTTTATGTGGTGCACTGTTGTGCTCAGCAGGGGTGTGTGTACGCTAGATGCTAAGCTTTTTTTAACATCAGCGACCATGTTTCAGCATGTTTGTATGGTGCACCTCCATGCTGAGCATGCCATTTCATTGGGGTGTATACAATGACTGCTGTGCTTTGTTTACCTTCACAGCTGTTGTTTCCACATGTTTGCAGGCATGCCACAGTGCTGAGTGTATCCAAAAGCCAATTATATATTAATTACTAATTCATTTAAACTAGAGTCGTTAAATGTTCTTAATGATGTACTTGGCAGTTTGAATGCTTCATAGCTTTCCAAGTACATCATTAAGAACATTTAATGATGTACTTGGAAGGCTGAATGCATCATAGGTAGCCAATCACACAGCCTACACCTACAGCAGAGCCCAGTAAAGGTTGCATACACCCTACAATTTGATTTCTTTTCCAACCTCTGCACCAGCGGAGTACAGACTTGGGAAGTGTAACTGAAGGAATGCTAAGGCTGGCTGCTGCAGGTCTACTACAGCTGTATGTGCTAGACGCTGAGGCCAGTGCTGCCGCTGTTGACAATAGCCATAGCAGGGTAACCTTCCAGGAGCTACATGAGCTGGATACTGTAGAGCAGTACAAGGTGGACAGGGATATACTACAATATCTCACTGAGCTCTGCCGCCTTCAACTCAGACCCAGAGCCAACAGAGGGGAAACCCTCCCAGTGGACACAAAGGTATGTGTAGGTCTAAGGATATTAGCCATATTTATTTTCCAAAGACCGACTGGGGACATGATGGGGGGGGTCTCACAGGCATCAACAGCCAGGGTGCTACACCAGTTCCTGGATGCCATGCTAACATATGCCAGAGATCTTTATTTTCCCCTCACCCCTGAGGTGAGGGCCAGGAATGTGGAACACATCTACCATGTAGCACACTACTCCGAGCTGCTGGGTGCCATAGACTGCACTCATGTACATAACAAGGTACCACCCTGTGAGTTGGGTAGAATCTATGTCAACTGTAAGGGATATGACTCCATCAATTGCCAGGTTGTGTGCAATGCCCAGGGCACTATCATGAATGAATGTGCTGGCAGCCCTGGCAGTTATTATGGCTCACATATCTGGCATGCATCACAGCTGTACAAGATATTTTCTGGGGGGGCATCCTGCATGGCCATTTACTGGGGGATACTGGCTATGCACTGGAACCTTGGATGACGACACCCATCAGAAATGCATGCACACCCATGGAAGAATGCCATAATGAGGCACATGCTCAAACTAGGAACATCATAGAGCATGTGTTTGGGATGCTGAGGTAATGGTTATGGTGCCTTGATATATTTGACGTAGCCCTGTAGTAGTCTCTAGCCACATGTGTACATATGTTCACAGTATGTGCCATGCTACACAATATGATCCTGTGGAAACAGCTGCAGCAGGATCAACAAAGGGAAGGGACACACAGCCCCCTACCAGTGCCTAGGTCCCCATAGTTACAGCCACAGTAGGACTCAGAGGAGGAACCCCCTGAGGATGTCCCTGTAGGCAGATTTAGGCATGCCCAGTATGCCCTGGCCTTGGCCAAGAGACAACACATAGCACATGCACCGACAACCTAGGGCCCTAGGGTCTGACACCTTACTCTGACTCACATATATATAGTAAAAATTATGCCAGACAGCCCACACAACCTGTACCTAACTGTGTATTGGCTGTTGTACTGCATGCATCAGACAGAGTCAGCCCTGAACTACAGGTCTGTCAACTGCTGCATTTGCAATGTAAGTTACTCACCTATACACCGCTTGTAAGGGGTACTAGAATATGGTAAGATATGTATGGACCTGCCGCATGTATACAAGGGAATATAGTGGGCTACTGGGCTACTTGGAGAGATCTAACAGCCACATGGGATAACAGGTACCCAGTCCAATAGTATGTGTTCCATAATATTCACTAGGCCACATGGCTGGAATATCCATTACATTAGTCAAGGGAAATGGCAAACAGTGGGGCCACAGGACACTAGCACAACTGTCTATGCTTGTCCCCCACCCCCATCACATCAATGTTCCCATACAATTGCTGTAACAATAAATCGGCAATGATATATCAGCAGACCAGCCAACCTCAGGTCTATGACATAGAACCTGGGCACATGTTGGATGTCACGCGTAACGCAGGGATGATAATGTATGTCTGTATGTTGTTGATTGTTGATGAATGACATATCTCTGTTTGGTGGCCTGTGTATCTCAGTGGGCTAGGGACGTTAGAATGTGTGATGGTGTTGATGGTTTGAATCTGGCAACATCCACATCTTTTGCACGTGAGGTAGTCATATGGTGGTATTACCACAGACTGTCAGACCTCGCAATCTGTTACTGCAAGAAAGCTGGACAAAGTCAAAGAGAATGGGAGGACAAAGGGCCAAAACAATACACATGCTCTGATTAACTTAGAAGGTGGCTAGTATAACAGCGGGTTGCATCACAACAGAATATCTGCAGGATGTAAAATCCATCACTCAAATTTGTCTGTAGTTAGTACAATTCAGTCACTGTGTAAGTTACCGAAACACCACAAATGTATGTGAAACAGACCAGACATGTGGAGTGAAATGCTCAACTTTCTGCAAAAAATCATGTACAGTGAGAAGTTATGCAGACTGTCATCCTGTGTGTGTGGTGTTACATTATGTACCCCAGTCACATATTAAGTACAGCAGACAGCTGGGGAATGCAATGGACAGGTACAGGGAAGTGCTGTGCTGTGGAAACAGATGCAGCTGCCAATGTCTGCAGCACACAAAATCATGGAATGGAGTGCAGGTAGCACCGGCCTGGAGTCACCTTGCTTGCCCCCACTCATGAATAGTATATGCAGCAGTGTGTACCACAAACACATATAATACTGAGATATATATATATATATATATATATATATATATATATATATATATATATATATATATACATATCATATCATACCACTGTAAAGACATATTTATGTTTAAATATATTACAATGATACACAGACTCTCTACATATATCTATATAAGGTTTACTATGACTTACCTGAACTGTAGGAAGTCGAACGTCTGATTCCAAGGGGCAGGAAATCGAACCTAAAGTGGTCGACAGAGGTTAGTCGAGTTGCATGGTGCACTCGACCTTTTCAGAAGCGACTTGCAGAGGCTGTGGGGGGAGGTCATGGTTCAATGAGGAACAGGGAGGTAGCCTATTTCCTCACTGTGGTGCGATCTCGGAGTTGGTATATTTAATGTGCAGGGGGTGTGGGGGGCACAGCCCACCACATGGGGGTTCAGGGGGGTGTAGCAAAATATTAGAGGTGAGCTTACTGCCGTGGCTGGAAGAGGAAATATACTGAATGCACTTAATCGTGCTAACCATTTTCGACATTCCTCTCTTTCATGCTTGCCAAAATCGACCTTCGTTTTTGGCCATACCATTAAACGATGCAAGTCTATTCAACCTTTCAATAGTAAACCCTATATAACATATATACATAACGTACACATACAGCAACATTTATAGAGACACCCCTGTTATACACATTTAAATATATATATATATATATATATATATATATATATATATATATATATATATATATATATATATATATATATATATGGGGATGTATGTATCCCCTACTTACCCTGTGAAAGCTGTGATTATCTGCACTCCCACATCAATGTAGTTGCCCAGAGGAACCAAACCAAGGCCGCAACAGTACATATTCCCTCACCCTCAGAGCCCTGTGCTGCAGAATATTATGCATGTAGACAGACACAGGTGAGCAGGTGGTATAATGTATAATGGTTCCAACACATGCCTTTGTCAAGGAAAAGTGTCCCTGGCCATGTTTGCCATATATGGCCATAGTGTTGACTGTACTCACATAACAGAGATATTAACAGTTACCCTACAACTAGGACACTACATACAATAAGCAATATCACTCTGCAGGCCACACATGCTGTCCAACACAAGCCTACTTTGCGGACTCCACAAGTACAGTGCCTGCCTTTATGTATTCAACAGATGTAAGCTGTGGCACATGTGATAAGTACTGGGAGCTATAGCGTATATCAGCTGATATTTAGGGGTTCTAATCTCACAGCAGCCAACTCAGTGTGTGTGTGTGTGTGTGTGTGTGTGTGTGTGTGTGTGTGTGTGTGTGTGTGTGTGTGTGTGTGTGTGTGTGTGTGTGTGTGTGTGTGTGTGTGTGTTTGTGTGTGTGTGTGTGTGTGTGTGTGTAAATATATCCTCTAACAGCACAACTGACATGTCCTCATGGACTATCACTGTGAAATGCACTCCAAATTGCCCTCCTCTACATGGTCTGCTGTTGTCATCCACCTTAAGAGCTCTGTTTTACAGTTTAACATCAAATAAACTCTTTAGCACATGCAATAAGTACCTGAGCTATAGTGTGTAACAATAGATGGGTAAGGCCTTTGCTAAAAAAAGGACCCATGTCCAGTTGGACTTTCACAGCAACCAAACATAAAATAAATAAAATAAATAAATAAATAGGTGTGGTGTGTGCATCCAGTATTGTCCTCTTTACTGTGTACCACTATATAGGTAAGTGTTCCACTGTGCATGCAGCCAACATGCAGTATGTGTGCACCATGGCACATCCTGTATTCAGTGAGTTGAAGTGCTGCTAGCCTGAATGTGGCCATGTGTGCATGTCAGGCTGTGACAGCATTGCATATAATGTCACTGAGCAACAGGAGTTGTGCACATCACTACCATGATGGCCATAAAGCCATCACAACTGGAGACATCATTACCCCTTGTCACAGACGCAGTGCATATTTCTCAAGTCCATGGGAGATGCAGCCACAACCCCAGTGTTCAGATGACATCTGCCCAGCCAATCATACAGATGGCATGTGCAGAAGTGCACTGAGGTGCTCTCTGTACTGTAGCAGTAAGGAGGGTCTGTGTTAAGGGTGCATTATGTTTGCTACACAAATGTCACCAACAAGCATGTACTACTAACATCACATCTTAGCTTAATGTCCTTAGGCTGTCTAACCTATCTACTATGTTTCCTTGAGATAGGCAGCATATACAATCTAGTGGGGTTACACCTTGTCCTGTTTGTATGGTACAGATTACCAATGATTACGCTGAATGACACAGGTGATACCGACACACATTGTAGATGAGTAGTGGTGAGAACATACAGATGATGTGATAGGACCCTGTGAGGGGCCATACTGTCATTAGCATGTGTAAGAACAGTTTGGAAAGTACATCAACACATGGCTATTGTAGTCAGATAGTGGCATGCTGAGGGAGGAGTATATGGAGGTGACTGTGGCCACAGCTATGCCATATGCATCCTATCATACCACTGTAAAGACATGTTGATGTGTGGCATATGAGCTGTACACCTGTGTGGTCAGGTCTGTGTGGCTACCTATCATGCCTACATATGTACATCATATGTAGGGACTGCCATGCTACTAACTGAGGACAAAGGTATCCCCGATGGGAAGGATAATACTTATATATTTCATTAGGGTTTATGGCCATTACTATATCACTAGGCATGTATCTGTAATACTGTCATGCAAGATACTGACATAACACAGTGACTGTATGAGTGCTCACTTGTAGCAGGCAGTAGACAACATTGCTAGCCACAATCAGTCAGTACCAACATGTAATGTGGAGACATGATGTCCAAGCAGTAGATGAACTGGACTGTGCCCTGTTAAGTACTTCTACTTACAGAACAACTATTGGTGTCAGATGTCCCTTTGTTGCGTATGTCTGCCATTAGTGGGCCATGTACTGACATCCAAATTGACAGTATCATGGATGCCTAAGTGGGTGCTTTGTACATGTTGCCTGAATGGGCTGGTTTGGTTCAGTCTGGATGTTGTACTCCCTGATGTACCCCCACCCATGTCCTTGCTGACTGCAATGACTAGGTTTATGGCAATAGTAAGGCACCATGTACAGACTGGTATGTCAACTGATGTATACGCAAGTCAAACCCTGGGAACATAACATCTGGACACAGGATATTTGTATATGTGTCAACTCCATCACCACACCTTGTAGAAATATGTTCAGAGAGCCCAGGTAACATGTATCAAGGGTAGCAGACTTTATCACAAGGTATGAATGCATGATTACACAGACTGACCACATTGTCCCCTTTAGACTGTTACAGACATATGGACCTAGGGAGGCATGCATGTATACTGCCATACCTTGCTGACGTCATATTTCTGGTGTGCTGCCATGCCATCCTGTAACACTGTATTGCTGCCATGTGTCTATAGATTATTCCCTCAGACTCCTGGAATCAAAACATACACAGGTCCGTGAGACACATGTCATCCTATAACACTACCACCAGTATATCATCATACAACATAAGGTGCGCAAAGTTTGGTGCATAGTCATGACACATGCCAGCATACAATATCTGTTGGGTATCACAACAAGTGGCATGGCAAAGCAAAACTGCATTACACATGTACATGTCAAATAATGTAGCCAACCTGTGCATTAGACATATGGCTTCATTTCCTTGCATCAATGGCAAGGATGACAAGGATGTGGCACAGGTATCATCACATGCACATTGTGCAGCGTGGGAGTGCTGGAGGCATAGGCTGTGTTAAACAATTGACAGCATGTGTGTGTGTGTCAGGAAGGGGGGGTTAGACTGGCCATTGAGAGGTGCCATGTGTGTTTGTAGGTGACCTGCATGTGACAGTGGTGTTTGAGTGTGTGAGTGTACACAGTCAAGCCCAGTACTAGCCCTACACATGTGTATGTCAGACAGCTGTGGACCGTACATGGTAGAGTGGACAGTTCACCATCACCAGCCACAAACATGGGAACTGGCTCTGCCAGGAATTGCACTGGCACCACCATGCCCAAGGTCAGCTGCAGTGCTCGTACTTGATGGTGACTGCTGTCTGCTGGGACGGTGTCTCCGGCGGGACCACCCAAGACCATGTGACCACGGCCTGATATGTCATGGTGTGGACAGCACACTTCCCTCTGTAGTGCTGAAGGTACTGCTACTACTGGAGTGTAACTGTGCATGACCACTTGGACTTTCAGCAGTTGGTGTTGCTAACCTACATCCATGAGTCCAACATCCAACTCTGGCACAGACAATGTGTGGCCCAAGACAGGCACTGTCTCAGCCCACCATCTGTCTACTGCATCAGTGCACCCATCCAGGGTGTCACCAATGGAGGCAGTCACGGATGTCAGACTGTGGTTCATACATAACCCTAAGCATATGTCTGGTGTTTCATTCAGAATATGCCTGTGCCTACATGACGGCCTGAAACATACGTCAAGTGACTCAAGATGTGACACCAGCAAGAGGTGGTGGATGGAAAGCAGGCCTCCTACAAGCACCCCTGTCAATCTACCTGTGTGAGATGTCACTATCTCTCTGGCTATGGCCAGTATCTACACTCATCGGAGCCGTAGTTGCCACACTTCTCTATTCAATGTGTCCATCCTCTGATTGTCCAATATCTGTGGCCTCTGGGGACTGGGTATGTGTCAGTATACTGACTGTGTGCACAGACAATGGGGGCAGAAGAGAGATGTCAACCTCTGGGATGGATTCAGCCACAGACAACTCCATCTTTTCCTCACTATGGCCACTATCATCATCAGTGTCTGATGAGACACTGACATCAGGTTGTGAGGGGGACAGACTCCAAACCTCCCCGTCACCTGTGAAAACCATGACAAAAGCAGTACATTACTATCAGCACTTTTAATAATGGTAATACACACAGACTCATAAAAATGAGGATCCACAGCTGCATTCCCAGTCTCACATCGTCTCATCTCTGCTCCCGTACACAACAAACAACCTCACAACATACATAAACAAGTCAAAGCCTTTATAACATGCACACCAGGTACATCCAGTTAAAGTTGCCAGTACAATTTACCTGTAAGATATGCAATATGACACTACATGTGACAGAACTGCACATTAAACCCAATGCACCTAACTTGAGAATGATATGCCAGTAATAGTGTCACTGTCTCAGGTATATAATATCTACCTTTTGTGTATGAACAGGCATCTTGGGTTACTTGCCTCATGCATACCAGGCTGTGTAGTCACTCATAACTATAAGTGCAAATGTGTTAATGTTCATTCAGATACACAGCTGTGATTACCCAGTCTATGGACAATAGTCAACTCTTCCAGAATGGTACATACAAATATTCTAATCTGGCTAAACACAACATTTGTTCATAGTGCAATATTGCAGCCCTTATATTTCATAGGGTACATATGATCCATAAATTAACAGTATCATGCTTACCAGGTACAGGACCACAGGCTTGGGCAACTCATGATGGACCTATGAAAGGGTGAGGGAGAGGTACTGTCAACACCACCATATATTGCAGCACTACAGGGTAATATGTGCATATATCCACTTGTACAGTAGCCACTGTTACTGGCTGTATTGCTGAGATTCAGAGTATGTGTGGACAACTGAGCTTAAACCCTAACAACCCCCCCCCCACAGTGCAGATAGACCTGCCATCCATGTACAGGTATAAACTGCATGCTACAATTAGTGATAAAGTATTAAAATAGTGGGCACAGTAAGCTTACCTGGACGCTCTTCTGCTGGGGGCACTGTGGCACCCACCTCCACGATGTATGGTATGATGGATGACTGGCAGCTGTCATTTGTTCCTAGGTTTACCAGGAATTCCTCTGTAGCTGAGAGTGGTTGTACTGCTGCAGGCCCTCCACTGGTGGAGGCATGACTTGTGGCAACATCAGCTGCTCTTTGTCATGCATTATTCACCATATCTGTGGCTCTGTGCCACATCTGCTCATAGGGCCTGTCTTGCTGGCCAATTTTTTTGACATCCAGCACAAGGTCTGCCCACAATACTGCCCATTGTTCACGATTATGCATCCCCTTGGTCAACAACATCTGATGATGTTAGCTTAGTACATCCACTATTACCTCATTTAATGCATTGGAGAAGGAGGGTATGTCGTCTGCGATACATGGTTCCTGAAAGACAAACAAAAGGGGAATGCATTACAGGACCAGATATGTGGCTGTCCACTATGTACAGATTCAGCACACCCATAATGGCCTGCATTACCCACTGCTCCTGCACACATCATACCCCACAGTCTGGCAATATTCTACATGTGTGGATCCCAGCAGGATAGTAGCACTTTGAGGGTATGACCCGGTGTGCCGTGACAAATTCTGCTGTATGTTCCAACACCCAGCACTGCAGTGTACTGTGGTTTGTCCCCTATGGGCAACCTCCCACTACTATGTCATATGGCCACTGCTAGACAAATAGCAGTGTGCTATTACAACCACTATATGGGGACAGTCCAGCAACATCAGTGTGGCACAATGACAGAAAAAAAAAGTAAACCTGCTGTAGGCATCATAGCTCTTAACTATACAGATGTTTGCGGAATATCAAGATGTTTGCATCATACATTTCATCATTTTCACGCAACATTGTGGATTTCTGAAAAAAGGTTGGCCAATCATTGATGGATGATGTCATAAAATAAAGACAGACATCGGATTTTAAGATGTCATATCCTTCAGAACACAGTTATGCTACTGTAATATCTGTTATTCTATTCACTTTCTTAATTTGTATGAGCAATAGTTACAGTGTCCCTAATTTTGGGCCTTTGTCTCTTCATTAATTATGGCTTTGTTCAGATTTCTTGCTGTAACAGGTTAACATCTATGTTAGTCATATCTCTCAACCAGACTGGGAACAACATAAACAGAATCATGAACTTAGCCAGGGTACATCAGGGACAATCAGGAACACTTTTAAAATGTTAGAACTTTTTATGTGAGACATTGACAGAATGAGAGGAGGTGAATTAATGTTCTTCTGAAATTACAAGAGTAACAGGAGTATACACCCTTACTTATTGTCACTATGTATTATGTGTAATGCATTAGTTTCCCCACAACAGCCAACCATTGTAGGAGGGAATAAAATGGACAGAGCTAAGATGTGAGTGGAAATCAGGGACATTTGAGAGGCACGCCTGTTGATGTAAGACAGCTGAGTATCAATGACATGCCATTACCATAGATCTAAAACAGGCTTACTGCTGTAATTCATATTCCCCATACCTTTATCATCCCATCTGCATCCTGTTATATGGAGAAATCAGTTACATACCTGACTGAGTGCAGTACTCATTTATTGAACTTTGCTTCTGGTAATCATTTGAAAATATGCTATCTGCGTGAGGTAAGTCTCCTACAGATGTGTTCCCCATAACCAGCTGTTTGCCTTTTTAAGGTACTTCTCATTAGCAGGTATTTGCCCCTACACCAATCTGTGGCTCTGATATGGTAATTGCAGCCAAAACAGCTGAATTGCACTGTCATTAGCCAATGACATGCAACCACAGTGCAATGTATAAGGCCTTCATGTAGACCCGCTTCCCTTTCTTAGCTGTTAAGATGGACATTACTGAGGTGTGGAGACCACAGCATCACAGAAGGTAGGTGCTATAACTGTCAACTGTAGAAATGTATGCAGTATCTCCACAGTTTCGCTTCATATGTGTGGTCAGTGTCCCATGACATTGTGGTCATCTCGCAATTCACTGGCAAACATTGTGGGTTGAGGTCAGTAATGGAAGACACACATTTGATTGTCAAACTTCATACCCCTCAGAATATGCATGCTAATCCAATAGCTGCTAGTCTATCAACTTCCCTTCTATGTAGGAGCAAACTGTTAAATATGTCCCAAACTCTGGACCTTTGTCTTCCCCATTAAGTATAGCTGTGTCTGGATTCCTTGTACTAGGGTTTGGGAGGTATGGTAGGCCTGTAGTAGCTACCTTTACATACAGGTGTGTGTACTACAGGCTGCAGCTGCAGCCTAGAACACATATGGGGGAGTGTGAACACTTTGGAGAACAAAAAACTGTACATGTAACTGTGGCAGCTATGGAAGCCCTGTCATTAAGGCAGAGACAGGGTAAGGATACCCTTTACAGTCCAATTGAGGTATGTGATTAAGGTACATCTGTTATGCAACAGTGCCAATAACAAAGTAGTAGGTGACATATAGTTATGCTATATGGATATATGTAGGGTGTTCCTACCTGCAGTCCTTTGACTTGGAAAACTGGACAGTAGTTCATTAATTAGCAGTAACCTGTTCATAGGTTCATAGATTTGTGCTAGGCTAACTGCCTTTGTGGGCCATTTTAAGCCTAGCCAGTTACCCCGTGTGAGAATCAAGACCTGTACCTTGTGTCTTCAAGGTGAACACCTTAACCATTATGCCAACCTCCCACCCCAAAATAAACAGCCTCTGCAAGGATTGAACCCAGGACCCTGCACACCATTGACAAAGGAATTTACCACTAAGCCATGTGCAGATAAAGATTGTATGACTCGGTCATTAATTGCTGTCTTCACAATAATGTAATTGAACTGCAACACAAGACTGGATTTGAACCCAGGACTGTGTGTCAAAATGTACTGCATATAAGGCATTTTGCAGACTGAGCTACTGAGTCACTGCTACAGTACGTGTATTTTCAAGGTATATGTGCAGACATACAGGCTGTGACACACATTGTCTGCATCCATCAGTATGTGCATGGATTTCTATGACTGTATTTCTGCACCAGGGTCCAAGTTGAATATGTTCTTTGCCACTGAGGTCTTAGCAGATATCCTTCTAAATGTCTTTGGCTGTTTAGTGGTGTATTATTGTGCCAGAGTCCAAGGTAAATTCCCATTTTTCCCATTAATTTTTAATTACAGTTTGCGTGGTGCTGAGACATGCCTAATGACTGTAAGTGGCAATCACTATGTTTTGATGGAAACACTGTTTTAATAAAGATTTGTGTAGTGTGGCAGGTTAATGCAGTGTGATGGGCTTGGGTTCAAAACATGGAAGAGGTGTTCATTTTGTACATGTCACTTACAATGTTATAAACACATATACTCATCAGAGATCTATTTAGCTGAGCTAAGAGAAGCTGCCTGATGTGGCGTGACATACAGTGCCATGCTAAAAAATATAAAGAAAAGAAAAAAGGGGAGATACGAAAGTGGTAGAATGGGGGCAACAAACATACTGAAAGGCAGGTAGGAATGTGCAGGAAGGTGTAGGAAAGAACCATAGCTATCCATTTATTGTACAGCAACAGCAGTGCACTTTGACAGATTTTGTAGATGAATTTGAACTCTTAAACACCAGAGAGAGGGGTGAAGACAGCATAACTTCACTGTCAAGCCAATTGGACCAAATTACTTGTGTCCAGTGGACACATGCGAAATGGAGAGCTATGTATGTGGAGATATTTTTTGGGTACAGGTGCCCATTTTTTTTGTTTTTATTAAGGTGAGAGTGGAATGTTGGGGAAGAGACTTAGGCACATGTGTGGAGGTAAGTTAGGTAGGAGAGGATGTAGTTGCAGACAGACAATACAGACAAAAGAGCAGACAGGTGCAGTGTGTGACACATGAGGTGGGTGAACACATTGGATGGGGAGGATGTTGTGGAATCCAAGTCTCACATGCCTGCAGATGGCAGCAGCATGACTCACATCCCCACCCATGGAATTATCAACACTGCTCCTTCACTGCCCTGAGGGTGGCTGTGCTGGAAGCTGGGTGCCAGGATGAGGCTGTGCCACCAAGTTGGCCAACATACCCTCAATCTGGTGCAGGCGGTATTCATAGCTATGATGAACAATCCTGTGCACCATGACTGGCAGATGATCCTGGGTAACAACGGCCCCTCCACCACTGCTTCCATGGGGAGGCCAGGCCCCATCCCCTGAGGCACTCCCACCTGATTCTACAGGTGGTACAGGGGCAGCAGAGGAGGCACCACCGGTCTGGGTCCCAGACATGCCAAGACCCAGTGCTGCAGCTGGTTGAGGCAAAGTAGGAGGATCAGGCGGAACCAGCTGACCCTGATGTGCTGTGGTATGGAGGTATAGCAGTGAGTATAGGTTAGTTGTGAACAAATCATTGTTAGTAATAACAGCATGGCAGAACATTGGAAATAACCAAATTACACATCCATGGATATTATGTGAAACACAACAATAAATAATAGAATAGTCAGTATGTTAACAACATGCCAGTAACAGTTATAGCATAATGCCTATCTACCAGGATGTTGGCATTTTCAGTAGGTTCAGTATATTTTGTGCTATTTTGCACTAGTTCAATAAATATCTGTGAGTTGCCACTTAGATTCTTAACATAGCCAAGGAAGGCTTTGTGTTTATCTTTTAATCCTTGGTTATTTTTCTTTCGAAGTTAGCCTTGGATGATTACATGAGGGACCTTAGTTTCTACTGATACTGATCAGGAATGTCTTTCCTTCTTGGGATTTGCATTTTTTCTGAACTAGTTTCCTCCTATTCTATAGCCTGTTTATGGCAGGGATCCACCAAACTGGTTTCCTTCTCTTAGAGGAGTAAGTCTTGGTTTTGCTAGGGATGGCATGATCCATGCATCTTTGTAGGTGCTTATAGAGTGCATTTGTAAAGGTTTCTGCATACTGGGCAGCATTATATTTTAGCTTGGGGGCTGTGAAACTTACCATCTCTGTCTTAAGTAAGGTGAAGTTTGCTTTAGAAAAGATTTTTACTGTGGTTTACTTAGTTGGGGGTGGTGGTGGGGTGTGGACATCCAGAGTGATTAGTTTATGGTCTGCTCTAACCAGTGACGGGTTAACCTCTAGTGTGGAACACCTGTCGCCCATGTTGGTAATGACCAGGTCCAATATGTTTTCACTTCTGGTAAGGGAGTTTACCAGCTGATCCAGGGTGTTTGAGTTGATGTATTTCAGGAAGTGCTGGGCCTGGGGGTTTGTACTTGAGTAGTTTTCCCAGCGAATGGTAGAGTAATTGAAATCGCCCAATATCAGGGTGTTTGGCAGGACCTTCATGTTTTTCAGTGTCTCCAGAAAGGTGGAGTGGTGGTCCTCGGTCATGGAGGGTGATCTGTAAAAGGCCACAATTTGCATTGTAGATTTGCCCGATGTTAGTTGCACATGGATGATCTCAGAGGTATCATGCTGCATCACTAACCCGGATGTGTATGTATCCTTGATGAATATGGATACACCCCCTCCTTTTGTGTTTCTGTCCATGTTCTGTGGCCAAAACGTGTGGTATGAGTTGTAGCCCAGTAGTGCTGGGGTGCTTTCTGGAGCCTTGATCCAGGTTTCAGTTACTGCACAGATGTCGACGTTCTCCATACTGAGGAGTGCTTTGAGCGCATGCATTTTGATATTTAAACTCCTGACGTTGAGTAGCATAACCCTCAGTTTTTTGTTAATTGTGCTATTTAAGGAGATGGGTTTGACTTTTCAGCCTTGCCTAAAAAAGGCACTATGGGGGCAGCAAGAGCCTTGGCCAGTACTCAAAAGCCTAGGGGTGACAAGTGCAAGCCGTCTCTTGCGAAGCAACATGGCTTGTCAAGCATGTTGTCCCAGGCTGACAGACACTGGTTCCCCTTTGAATGACACCAAAAGCTTAGCCAATTGTTGAAATTTATCATTTTTTTCTTTATACTGAGGTATCATTCTTGGTGAGGGCAGGATGCTACTCAGGGTCAGGGTCATACCAGCCTGGGCTACAAGATCAGAGAGCTATTCCATGTCTCTTTTCATGTAGTCCCAGGAGGTACGTCTCAGGTCATTCACACCAGCATGAACAATGACAGAGTTATATTTGTACTTCTTCTGGAGTGACCTGAGTGCTTGTGTTGTGTGGTGGTTTCTGGCTCCTGACAGGCAGCTAACAGTAACCTTCTGCTTGTCCAGTCTAGTGAGTGAGACATCAGTGTGCCTGACTATAGAGTTACCTATTGCTAGTGTGTTAGGTATGTTTTTTCACCTTAAGGGCTGTGATTGAGCGGCACACTGATTTTGTGTTTTATGTGTTGTCTGGTTTGTGATGGGAGGTGCAGGTTGTTTGGGTGTCTGCTTTGGAGGTATCTGATGCTTTTGCAGGTTTTTATTTAGAACTTCTGAGTATTATTTTGTGTATTTATGTGTATTTTTTGCCAGTGCTGTTTTAGCAGGTCTGTGTGCAGCTGGAGGTGTGGTGCAAGTATTAACCTTCTCCTCTTGACTGTCACTTCCAGTCTTGGGTGGAGACAGCTTAGTTTCCAATTTTGCTATGTAATTGCATCTCTCGCATATGTTAGTGTTTTGTGGTAGGAGGAGAGGGTTGTCTGTGTACATGAGGCAGTTGTAACATTGCCTCAGGATACCCAGATTCACCAGCTGGACTGGAGATTACACCTGAAATTTCCCTTTGCTCATGCCTGAATAGTAGGATGAGCTGCTCAGTCACTTGGTTGGTGAGGGGTGCATAAAGAGCCTTGCCCTGCTGGGCAATCAGTGTCAGGGTATATTAGTGCTTGTTATTAGGTCTGAGCAAGTGCTGGGCTACAGGATGCCTTTTGAGTGTTTAGGTTGAGAATTAGACTAGTTTCAAGGGAAAAACTGAAGAGGAGACTTAGTGGAGCCAGGAATAATTTAACCATAGCTAACTGGCTCTGCCCGGTATGCAAAACCGTGCAAATGCATTTTTTATAGTAGGGAAATGAAAGAGATTGAATTTAGCCCAAAATGGCAATAAACTACTAACTTCTGGGCTGGAACCACTCATCCAGGGACAGATAGGTTGCTCAAAGCTCCCCTCCCTCACCAATGAACAGAGAAGCTTCTCTCTATCCAAGTAAGGTATGGGCAACTCAGAAACTAGTATAACAGCCCTGAATTCAGCACTAGCCTGAAAAATGGGCTATACCAGCTTAGAAAGGTGGGAAACAATGAATTTATTTAGGTTTTTTGTTTTTTTGAAAAGATAAGGCAAAAACAGTAAAAAATATACTCAAAACAGCTTTAAATGACTACACACGATCAGAAAAGGCTATCATACTTTAGTGTGTAGCCTACAACAGTTAAATTATTTAAACAAAAAAAAATATTTTTTAAAAGTGCAGGCAGTCAAATAAGTACAATTTGTTAAAAAAACAAGCTTTTAAATCACAATAAACACTGTAAAATCTGTGTTTAGGTGGAAAACAGTTAAGTACAGCAAGAAAGAGCAGAAAACTGATACTTAATCACTCCAAAGTTTCTCTTCTAAGCTAGAAGGCTTGTTTCTGTTTAAGGCTTTCTAGTGCTACCCAGTAGGTTAGTTACAGGAATGATGGAAGACAAGCACAGATGTGGTCTTTTAAACCAGAAAGTTGAAAGAGATGGACAAACTGTCCAAATAATCAATAAACTACTATATCTGGGCCAAGAACCTCTCCTCTCATGGTAGACAGGCTACCTAGTGCTTACCATACCCACTGATAAGCTAGAAGGCTTTCCTACAACACAGAAAGGCTTGTGGGGCTCAGAAACTTACCAACAGTCCTGGATACAGCAACTCTGTATCTGGACTAGGCTAGTTACAGAAAAGGTGGGAAACAAGTGCAAGTGCGGCTTTTAAACCAGAACATTGAAAGAGATGGAAAAATCTGCCCAAAGGGCCAATAGCTACAATTTCTGGGCCAGGAACCACTCCTCTTGTGGTAGATAGGCTACCTAATGCTTACTACTCCCACTGATAAGCTAGAAGGCTTCCCTCTAACACAGAAAGGCTTGGGGGGCTCAGAAGCTTACAAAGAGTCCTGGATACAGCACATCTGTACCTGGACTAGACTAGTTACAGGAAAGGTGGGGAACAAGTACAAATGCAGGCTTTTAAGCCAGCAAGTTGAAAGAAATGGAAAACTGCCTAAATGGCCAAATAAACTACAATTCTTGGGCCAAAACTCACTCTTCCCATGGAGGATAGGCTACCTAGTGCTTACCACTCCTACTGATAAGCTAGAAGTCTTCCCTCCAACACGGAAAGGCTTGGGGGGCTCAGAAGCTTGCAAAGACTCCTGGATACAGCAAATCTCTACCTGGCTAGACTAGTAACAGGAAAGGCAGGAAACAAGCGCAAACACAGATTTTTAAATCAGAAGGTTGAAAGAGATGGAAAAGCTTCCCAAACGGCCAATAAACTATCATTTCTGGGCCAGAAACCACTCCTCCTGTGGTAGATAGGTTACCTAGTGCCTACCACTCCTACTGATAAGCTAGAAGGCTTCTCTCCAACACAGAAGGGCTTGGGGGGGGGGCTCAGAAGCTTACCAATAGTCCTGGATACAGCAAATCTGTACCTGGACTGCACTAGTTATAGGAAAGGTGGGGACCAAACGCAAAACAGGTTTTTAACCAGAAAGTAGAAAGAGATGGAAAAACTGCCCAAATGGCCAATGAACTACAATTTCAGGGGCAAAACCCACTCTTCCCATGGTAGATGGACTACCTAGTGCTTAATCACTCACACTGATAAGCTAGAATGCTTCCCCCCAACACAGAAAGGCTTGGGGGGCTCAGAAGCTTACCAACAGTCCTGGATACAGCAAGTCTGTATCTGGACTTGACTAGTTACAGGAAAGGCAGGAAACAAGCTTAGAATTTTTTTTTTTTTACAGAAAAGCAGCTAAAACAGCAGTAAATACAATTCAAATTGCAGTGCAGGCCAGCACAGCTGTGTAGCAACGCTATGGCAAATACAGTTCAAATAAATGCAATTAAATTAACAAATGACTAAAAAATAAGTGCAGAAGGCAGTAAATTAGAAGGATACTAACAAGCAATAATAAGTGCAGAGTAAGAGCAACTGAACAGATAGCATGCAGAAAAGTAACTAAGACAGTTACAGTAAGAGCAGCTGAATAATAATATATATATATATATATATATATATATATATATATATATATATTATTCAGCTGAATTAAATATATATATATATATATATATATATATATATATATATATTTTTTTTTTTTTTATTTATTATTTTGAGGGAGGGAACAGAGCAGGATTAAGAGGCTACAGGGGTTGTCCTTCCCAAATGCTCTCTTTGTACACAGTAGGAATGCCTGAAATCAGAATATGATCTCACTGCACTCAATTGTGTGAGCAAATGAGATGGGCGCAGAAGGAGTATGCAAATACAAATCTACAAGAGGGGCGGGCAATTTCAAAGCCAGCAACATTAACACCAAAACAAGAACAAGGAGTGTGGGTAGGGAACTAACTGTAGAGAGACAGCTACAACTTCAGGTGAGTTAATATTCAGTGAAAAACACAAATAAATAAATTAAATACAGCAATATATGAAAAAGAGCAGATAAAAGTGTACTTAAATTCACTTATACGTCCAGTTGATTTCAGGTAGATGTTAGCCGGTCAAAGCTCAGATATTAAGCAGAGATAACTCAAAATGTACCACTTATATAAGGCAGGACAGAATATCAGTGATGAGGTGAAACTACCCCCACTGCTATCAATGGCTACACAGAAATTCTAACAAGTACTCTGTAGAAAGACAGCCATAACTTCAGTTGAGTTAATATTCAGTGAAACACAAATAAATAAATTAAATACAGTACTATATGAAAAAGAGCAGATAAAAGTGTACTTAAATTCACTTATACATCCAGTTGATTTCAGGTAGATGTTAGCCGGCCAAAGCTCAGATATTAAGTCGTATTGCCCTGGTCACATTTTTGGTTTCATGGGTTTGCATATGGTTATTAAGGATGTTTAGGGTGGTCCATGAAATAATTTAATTGAATTAAAAGAACTTAGGTGGCAGATTAGGTTGAATGCTTGCACTCTCCCTGGTCTGAATGATAATTTGTCCATCATGAGTGTTTTAAAACTTCGTTCATATGTTATGTGATACTCATTTTTATTGACCTTTTAAAGATTCTTTCTTTATCTTTTGATTTATTAATTATTGTTTATTTGGTTTATTCTTTGTGCATATATATGGTTAAAAATTTGTTTTGCAGGTTGGTCTGTTGTCAGGATCATGTGACGTTACTGGAGGGATATTTAAATGGGAATTGTTTTGTTATATTTAGGTTCTGAAGAAGTCTTGGTTATATTCTAATGGAAGTGCTTAACTGTTTCCATTAAAGTTTGGTATATTTTCCTATGCTGCAGTGGTTTTCCTTTGTTCCAGCTCCTGGTGTTTGTATTTTACATACTGGTACTTAGTTTATGATTATGTCTTTACACTATAGGCCAATTAGCAACAACTGTGGGTGCAGAACTACACAGGGCACTTGCACATCAGGTGGACCTATATAACTACCAAGGTGTTTTGTGGGCTCATTTGGTGACACTTTGCAATCTAGGCAGTCATGTCCATGGTAATCCTGTGAGAGACAGATTACATACTATTAATTACAAAACGTGAAATTGTGACACTTGAGAGACATATATGTGTACTGTACAGACACTAAGCAGCTGTCATGCCTTGGTTGGCAGGCATGGGAATAGAACCCAATAGCAGTGACTGCAGGGGACATCTGCATAGAATGTATTAATTGACTGCAGCAACTTTTAACAGGCACTCTAGGCATACAGCCATACTGTGGTTGCACATTTTATTTCTGACTGAACATTGCTGATGAACACATTCTTGCTAACGATTTTAACAGTCTTTGACATCTAAACACACAATTATCTACTCATAATATGGGCTACCTTACCCATTTACCTGGAGTTCCTGTGGAGAGAAAAATTGTGAACATTACATAACTGCTACTGTAATATTTACTGCTATTTATATCACTGGATATGAACCCTGGACTGTGTGTGGTGAAATGTACTGCTAACAGAGCATTTAACAAACTGAGCTACTGAGTCACTGCTGATTACTGATTGACTGATATTTGCTTAAAGCTCACCTGGAACCAAAATATGATCTGGTAGTACTACTACAGTGTTATACTAGACTGCAATGACAGCAGTAGGTTAGCTATATTTCAGTATCATATCTGTGAAGTCAACAAACAATATCAGCTCATGGAGTGGGCTACCTCTCCCATACACCGTTACTACCTGATGTCTGTGGATGACAGAGCATTATGTGACAAATATTGGCTTTGACCAGTACATATATGAGTTAACCAATATAAGTTACACCCATTACATTTGCATTCTACAGCTATTACAGTGTTATACTTGACTGCAGCTCCTTACCTTACAGCCTCAATGCATACAGCTCTACTGCAATGGTTATGACAACACAATCCTGATGCACACCATTTTCCTTGGTGTTATTAGTATTGTTTCATGTTTTTATTGTGCTGCAGTTGGCATTATTCATTTATTGCAATACAGCTCTAATTCCATATTTATTGCACTATATACTTTACTGTATATACTTTACTACAGTTATTGGTATTGTTTCATGTTTTATTGCACTACAGTTGGCATTATTCATGTATTGCACTGCAGTTCTAAGTACACATTAATTGCACTACAAACTTTACTATATATAATTTATTGCAGTTGATGCTTTACTCTTACTTGCTTATTTCACTAAAGTTAGCATAATGCATCTGCACTCACCACACTCACGGCGCAACTTGGCCAAGTGCCTGGCATGAAACTCAACACTGCAGTCCTATCAGTTGCAGCTGTTGGGAGAGAAACACACCATTATGCATACAAGTTTTGCAGACATTCAGAGTACATATTGATAAAACAGAGGAAAATGTACTTACATACTTGTGGGGCATTCCCAGCCCTCACTTCTTGGACCCAGGTGTCCAACAGTCCGCTCTTCCATCTTTTCAGGTCATCATGGTGGTGACAACAGTTTACTATTGAAAATGCGAACGGCACTTGGGCGACAGTCGGATAGTCGAACGTATAAGGTCGTAAACACGGATGTCGAGGACATAATAATCAATCTAGGAACGGTTTTAACATGGGTCAAGGTAGGGAAGATGTTTGTAGTAGGGAATAATACTGAACACCTACATCGACCCATGTTAAAACCATTCCTAGATTGATTATTTTGTCTTCAGCATCCTTGTTTATGACCTTATACGTTTGACTATCCGACTGTCGCCCAAGTGCCGTTCGCATTTTCAATAGTAAACCGGTGACAACACTGCTCACCTAGCAGGGGATACCAGTGACACTGCTGAGTTCTCTGGCCAGCCATTCCCAGGCTTCCACCTTACACTCCAAGCCCTGGAAACCATCCTGCAGCAGCTTGTCATCATGGTTTTGTTTGTGGAGCCCAACTATGACCCTGGACTCCAAAATGCCCCAACACTGTGCCCTAAAGCGCACACCTTCGCCACTGCCAGCCATGGTGGAGTTGAAAAAAACCCAATGGATTCTGTTGTTTTCCCACCTATTGGGCTTAATATAGGATGTTTTCCCACCCTCACATGTCATTGGGTAACATTCAAAAAAGCGCTGCGCCACTTATCAATGTGCAAACTAGTGTAGTTGAACTGAGATGTGTGTAAACTGGCAGAACCATAGTCTTAGAGGAGCTTAGCAGCACGCAAAACAGCCAAGCAGAGCCAAGCAGCATACAAACATTGGTAGCTGTTACTATGTTTATAAGGTACTTAGCAGGTCTAAGCATAGCTGAGCAGAGCTTAGCAGAGCACAGCGGGGCCATGTTTTATAAAAAAAAAAAATGTATAATATGTATACCAAAATTAAATACATCTTTTCCCTTCCATGTATTCAAACTCTGGGTCTACTGCACATGTAGCCATAACTCTACCCATTTAGCTATGAGGATATTAAGAAAACTAGTATGCCTTCACATATACCACTGAGCTATCTATAAGCAGAGCTGAGCACCATGCAGCTCAGTGGAAACATGCTTAGACACACTTAAACACATCTTTAAATAAATAAATAATTGCATCTCATTTCTATTTTTAGATGTCTGGCAGGTGTCTGCTATCTTATTTGTGATCGCAGCTTGGCATTGCTGTGCTCAACTCCGCCTCATGCAAACATACTTTAAAAAAAATAAAATAAAATAAAAATAAAACAAAGAACATTGCAGGGAGTCTCATACTCATCTGTAGCCATGGTGAACACCACACCTCTTCCTACACTGATTCAATAACCATGTTCCTCAGCTTTCCCTCAGCAATGCTCCATCATTAATGTACATGGCGCACTGCTGAGGGGGAACTGTGATCATGAACTCAGATACATTTACCCCCCCTAAACTTTTAGAGAGTGGCAGGTTTCATTCTAAGTGCACTTACTATACTGATGTGCTGATGCCTCCCCCCTGTTGTAAAAGGAAATAGTAGTCCACAAAAACTGCAAAAAATGACAGGCCAAAAAAGAGTCATAAAGATAATAGAGTGGATACTGAGTTTAAGAAAGAAACTGTTTATTGTCACTATTATGCAAGAAGCCCAGAATTTCTGGGCAGAAGATTAAGAAAGAAATTAAATGAAAGAAAAATACCTGAGAAAGAAAAACTGTTAAAACCTCAAATAAAAACTTGTGTTCATTAATACAACAGACTCATGAAAAACATATTGAACAGGAAAGTTTGGGCCATTTAGAAAAAGAAGCGACTGAGGAAGTGCAAAAATATAAACAACAGAACCAAGAGGTTTTTGAAAGGCATAAAACAAAACATGGACAGACTAATAAATATAAAAAAAAAAACAGCAAGATATTTGAAGAGAAATATAGGCAAAGGTACCCAAATATGAAACATTTCAAAATACAAAAAATAAGATCAGAAAAGGGGAACACAGAACAGAAGATTAGTAAAGCAGAAGTTAAACAAATAGATGCTGAAGTTACAGAATACCTGCAAGGTGAAGGATTTAGTGTAAAACGTCTAACACAGGTCATATCACAGTATTATAGAAGAATGGGTTCCCAAAACAGGGTGAAATAGATGGAGCAGTAGATATCTGAAGAAGAAATAAGAATATGAGAAGGGAAAAGAGATTTAATGTTACAATAGTTATACAAAGGAGAAAGCAAAACTAATCAATATGAAAAGAGCAGCACCAAAGATATTTGAAGAGAAATATAGGCAAAAATATCAAAATATGGAAAATTTTGCAATAAAATAAATAAATAAATAAATAAATAAATAAATAAATAAAAGAGAAAAGTAGAAAACAGGATTAGTAATAGAGATGTTAACGAAATAGAAATGGAAGTTATTGATTTCCTGTGAAGTGAAGGATTTAGTGTAGAAAATCCAACTCTGGTAGCATCACAGCATGATAGAACAATGAGTCTCTAAATTAAGGAAAATCAGGTGTAACAGGAACCAGCTTATCAGTTGCCACATGAAGATACTCTAGAGCCTTCAGCGGGAAACCAGTAAAAAAGCTCAGATGGAGTTCAACAGTAAGGAAAAGAATAGGACATGGTGGCAATTCTGACTTAGTGTTATAGAATGATAGACCATTGAGTTCACATATGAAAGAGCAATGGATGATACAGGATGTAGCTTAAGAGAATATGTCACAGGAATTTGTTCTGGAACTTTCTGTAGAATGCCCATAGGAAACGGAGAACAAAGGATGTGCTCTCAGTTTAGAAGAAAATGGTCTAAGGGAAGAGATACTTGATTTAATAGAGATGGATAGTCATATTAAGATTAAGGAAAAAATAATTACAGAAAGTCAGTAAGATCCAAAATGTTAGAAGGTTGAAAAAACAAATAAACAAAGTAATCAGGACTATTAACAGAAGTTCATGTGACATAACAAAAGTAAATAGGATATTTAATTAATAACAAAACAAAAGTCTTACCACAAAAATACACGGCAATTAGGGAAAGAAAGGGAAGAAAGCAAATGCCATCATAGAAGTATCACATAGACAATACTATAATGCAATTTAGGCTTGAAGTGTCACTGTTAGAAGAGTATAGAAGGGAGAACAGATCAACAAAAATACTTATAAAGATAGATGTGATAAAAGCAATGTGCAGTATTAGAACAGACCAGGATCTATTGTTCACTATTGTAAATAATAAACTAACAATATCAGCACAGTCATAAAAACTTAAAAGATATGCAGATAAATATAAAGAAAAAGTATAGAATAAGCAATTATTGAATACCCAATAACATTTTGCAGAAAATTGGCAAACAAAGCAAAAGGAATAGAAACACCACCAAAAAAGAAGAAATAGACACATTTTGGAGAAATATCTGTGAAGAGCTTGTGGAACATAAAAAAGATGCTGAGTGGCTAGAAGAAATAGACACTAAGAAGTTCAAATATACAGGATATGAAAGAGGATGAAGTAACATCCAGAGACATTGTAATCAAATTTAGAAAAGCACCTAATTGGAAAACCCCAGGCCCTGATGTAGTACCTAACTACTGGTTAAAAGTATTGACATATTTTCATTAAATTATAGACCTGAGTATGAACTGCTTTAATGCACACCCCAAACAGACACCGACCTGGTTAACAACAGGAAAAAACAATACTCCTCCTTAAGAGTGAACCTGCAAGCTATCCTAAAAACTATAGACCGATAATTTGCCTTCCGATGATGTTTAAACTATACAGTGGAAGTGATGTCGACAGAGTTTATAGTCATTTAGAAGAAAACTTAATCATGACAATAGAACAAAAGGGTAACAAAA
Organism: Protopterus annectens; assembly: GCF_019279795.1. Lineage (NCBI taxonomy): Eukaryota > Metazoa > Chordata > Ceratodontiformes > Protopteridae > Protopterus > Protopterus annectens. The sequence goes on along the minus strand of NC_056742.1, from coordinate 34,215,013 downwards.
AAGTCATATGGAGCAAAGGATCATTTGTTGTTAAATAAGGTCATAATGAAGAATTGTAAAAAGGGGAAGACTTATGGATCATTTGTTGTTAAAGTCCTAATGGAGCATTGTAAAATGGGGAAGAATCTAAGTATGGCATGGATATATTACAGAAAAGCATTTGACAGCATCATACATTTATAGATAAAGGAGTGCTTACAGATCATAAGATACACCCTGCAGTAACCAATTACATTACAATGACAATGACACATTGGCAAACCACTTTGCAGCTATGCCGTAATAACAAACAAATTATTATCTCAAGGATAAAAATTCAGAGGGGATATTTCAGGGTGACTCTTTGTCACCATTGCTCTTTTGTCTTGCCATTAACTCATTAAGCTGTCTACTTAACAGATTAGGTCATGGTTACAATATGGCTTCAAAAAACAACAAAGTGTGAATACTTCTTATCTTCTTTTTGTGGATGATTTAAAACTGTTTACTTCATCAGATGAGAAGCCGAAAGCATATTTCAAAGTGGTAATTTCTCAGATGATATAACAATGACATTTGGTCTTGATAAATGTATAAAAGTAACTTTTTGAAGCAGGAAAGCTGCAGCACAAAGAAAAGATCAGTCTGAGACAGGAATGTGATATAAAGGAACTTGAGGAGTATGGAGTATATAAATATTCAGTAAATGATGAAGGATTGGCAATAAAACATGAACAAATGCTTACAAATTACTTAGCAAGGAATATTTTAGAAGATCAAAATTAATACTGGAAACAGCCCTGAGATTTAGGAACAAAGTCCATGCTGTGAACCAATTTGCTCTTCCTGTTCTAACTTGCAGTTATGATGTGATTGACTGGCCCCAAAAGGTACTGGATCAGTTTGACAGGAAAACAAGATAAATGTTTCATGCTTATCAAATGATATATAAAAATCAGTCTATGCCAAGATTATATATCCCTTGTTCTGAAGAAAGTGTTGGCCTCCTCAATATTGAGTATATATATGCATCTGCAATTGTAGGACTATATATGTCTGCTGACCTCATTAGATCCAAACATAGTGAAAGTTTTGAAACGTGAACAGAAAAAAATCTAAGACGACTTCACTGCTTAGTTTAGCAGAAGCATATTGGTGTCATGTGGGAAAGAAAATGAAACTAGAAGTAGACAAAAATCAGGTAGCAACCATTTGTGCCAAAAAAACAAAGGAAAGGATATAAGGGGAATGAGAAGGCAAGAAATGTGGAAATGGCATAAATATAGTTGCAGGTACAGAAAACACCTGGAACAACCTCATGTTGATTAGGATCAGATGCAGGAATTGTTAAGAGAGGTGAATTTAAACCTAAAGATGAAAGATTAATATTGGTGGCCAGGATAGTGGACTATGTACACATTGGTTTACAGAGTTCAATGAGAATGTGGGAGAAACAGACAAATGCAGGTTGTGTAAAACAGAATTGAAAACAGCCACACATCTTGCAATGAGGTGTGATACACTAATGGCAGAAGCCTGTATACTGAATGGTATAATTACGTGGCAAGACTGTTGCACTGGAGATTGTGCAAACATTACAATATTGAAGAAGCTGAGAAGCATTGGAAATATGAACCACAAAGCATTATAGGGAATAATAAAGTTTACATTACATGGGATCACTCATTACCAACTGTTCAAAAATAGATGCAAGCAAACCAGATATATAGTAGTCCATGAAAAGAAGACAAAAGTAGCATTGATCATTTAAATTGCTACACCCATGATTACAGTGTCTTACATACAGAGAGAGACACAAAGTCATAAAGTATAAAGATTTGCAGACAGGAATGAGGGCAATGGGGAATAAGGATACCCAGATAGTTCTGACAGTAGTAGGAGTAATGAATGTCATAAAAAATAATTTAAAGTCTTATTTAAGTATGCTACCAATACATGCAACTCCATATAAATTGCAAAAGGAGTCAGTCCTGGGCATATGCATGGAGTCCATTCCTGCCATGTTATTAGGAACCCAAAAAACTTGGAGAAATTAACTGTTCTCAATGTGTACTGTAGAACTGGTTGTGTCAGTTCAAGAACAGGACAATACGTAGATATTTAAATGGTGTGCCCACTGTAGAAAACTCTTTCTTTTGCCTTTTTTCACTATAAGCCTGAAATGGCATCTTACCAAAAATGTAACAGTTTGTTTTTGATCCTTGAATAATTCATTAAAGCCTAATGATGTCTCCAGACATCTAGGATCAGTGAAGTAATTCCCTAGGGGATTTCTTTTGCTGGTTCAAATTTAGCTCACTGAAGTCTGGGAACAGACAAAGTTGTCACGGGACATCTTTAATGGTGGGGGGGGACTGGGATTTATGAAAGAAGAAGCAGGTAAGGTGGTAGTAAGTGAACTAGAAGGGAATAGGTAGGAAATGGTTAAGCAGGCTGGAAGGTAAAGGAGGACGTGAGATAAAGTAGATTCTGTAGGCTTTTGAGGTGGGATTTGGTTGTTGGGAGTCACATTTGGTGTGATCTTGTTGAAGCAGGATCACATCGTCCCAGAAGACCTGAGGTGGAGTAAGCTAGGCCTTGGATGGTTACAGAGGCAATAAGGTAAGCTCAGTTACTGGTTACAAGGAGTGGGAAAGAGGATTTAGCTGTATAGAATTTTAATTTTTTCTCTGTCTCTCTCTCTTCATTTTCAGTGAGAGTGGATTGTTTTTGTGGAGATCCTAGGGCTGGTAGGTAAGAGGAGGCAGTGAGACTGTGGTATGCTAGGGAGGTTTGGAATGACTCAGTAGCTCAGTCTGTTAACTGCTCAGGGGATCCATTGTGCAATTGGTAATTTTGGTAATAGGTTAGCCCCTGTCATTTCCTGTAGGTTGGTACTCATTGGTGGCTGTAGTGTGATGCAATGTGTTTGGTTAGGGCTTCCTAGTAATTGTTGGGGGTCTGTGGGCTGGGGGTGAGGCAGTGCAACATTTTGGAGATGTCCTGTGGTTGTTTTATGGCTGGTGATGTTGTGGTCTGCTAGGAAGCATGGCTTTGGGGTTTGTTGGTTCGTTGGTGGTTAAGGGGCTGAGGGAAAGCTGAGCGACTGTTCGCAGGCATCCCTATGCTACTTGGTCAGTTTTCCTTGTGTAGGGCTGTTTCCCAGGTTTTGTTGGTGGTGGTGTTTTTTTGCGGGCTTTCCTGGGCCATTAATGGCTGTCTGTGCATGTGCAGTATGCCGGTGGCCATAACATGGCAGCTATACAAAAATAAATAAATAAATAAATAAAAAATAAAATAGTAAAGTGGGGTTTCAGGCAGTCAGGGAGCGGTGGTGGCCATGGAGGTTGCAGAGCTGGCTCATTCTCATGTCCCTGGTGCTGTTTGTGGTGTGTAGATAGTAGGGAACCAGCACGGTAATTTACTGGCTTCCTGTTGGTCGAGAGTGATGGCGCGCTTGAGCAGTAATGCCAGTGGCATTCAGTTTAAAGAAAAAAAAAATAGGAAACGAGGGCATGAAGCAAGACTGTGCATTGGGCAAGGGTACAGTCTGAACCTTTCTTCCACATACACATACACATACACATGCACACTCACTGCAGCAATCCTTTGTAATAGGATAATAGTATGGTGGGAACCCTGAAGCTTTCCCTAATTATTTGTGTGGTATTAAAGAGTGTGGAACATTTCTGGGCTGTGTGATAAAGTAACACTTTCTTTTCTGTAACACTGGCATGTGCATTCTAATTCAGTTGCTCAGAAGATAAAAAAAAAAGGAATAAGCAATCATTTCCCTGTTTAATGTGATTCCATTTTCAGAATGCAGACTTAATAAATTTGCATAGCTTTTACAGTTGCCATGTTTTCTACTGCTATGTTTGTTGAGCTAATACTTTGCTGTTTATTTTCAATGGCAATTTCTGGAAAAGGATTGTGTGTGGTTGGAATGTTTATTGCTGCATTATTTAGCCTTGTTGAGGATACAAGGTAAGGCAGTATGATTGGTGAGGGTGGCATTGGCTGCAATTGGTGTATTCGCTTGGTCGGCCACATTAGAGGATTGGACTAAGTCATGGACAGTTGGGCGAGTTTTGAAAGGTTGGGTTAGAGGGGAAAGCCCTTGTAGGGATAGGAGATGGCCGGTTACTACAGGGATTTTAAGAATGTTATTACAGGGTTTAAGCAGAGTATGTGGACTTTCAGAGGAATATGTGATGTGGGGTACGGCAAGTGTATGGACGTACTGTGGAGCTTTCCCTGTGTCTGAGTTACTGGGTTCGTTGTTATGGGATGACGTGCTGATATTGCCAAGGGCAGTGCACATTAGGCTGAGGTCATCAAAAACTGATCAAGTAGGTAAAGGGACATCTATAGTTTTGGGGAAAGTTAGATCAGTATGGATGTGTCCGGTGGCATGGGGAAAGAGGCTGTGTGTGGCTAGAGAGGGTAGGGCACACGGATTAGTTTTTACATCAGTAGGTGGTAGAGCATTAATGGGGGAGCAGTTGAATTTATTCATGTGAAGGGCCCTTCTCAGTGTTGATTTAGAGGGGGACAAGTTTTCTACTCATTCTTTCAGGATGGGTAGGGAATCTGATCTAGCGATAGGAGGCAGTTCGAATGAAGTCATGAAGAGGATGGGGCAGTGGTCTTCTAAGGCATTTTTGACTTATATTTAAATAAGCTAATAAGCTTTGGTAAGGTCTGTTTTGTGGTTATTTTTTTTCTCCCTCCCTAGGTGTAAGGATTATCATTTTAGGCCATTCATTCCTGTACTGGGCAGCTAGGCAGGCTGCGGTTAGAAGCAATGACATGGATTTGGGCTTGCAGCATTTTGGACTGAAGGTTACCTGGCATGGTATTAGAGGGTTGATGTGGAACTGGATACTTCAGGTATTTACCATGTTACAAAGCCAGTGGGGGTTGCCTCAAATTGATTCATCTAGTGGGGAATGATTTGGTTATGATTCTGAAGAAGCAGCTAGTTTATACTATTTGTGAAGATTTTTTTAGCTTTAAGGAAGCTTTATCCATCAGTTTGTCTGGTTTGGTCAGAGATTATTCCCAGGTTAATTTGGTGGGAGGCAAATAATTTTTCTCCAATTGAGAGGGCTCGTAGGTATTTTAATGTTACACTGGCAAAGCAGTTGAAAGGGATGGGGGTGCGTACCATCCGGCACACTGAGTTTCAGGATAGAGATCCCATGTGGTATATGGCAGATGGGATTCACCTTAGCGAATTTGGACTTGATTTGTTTCATTTAAATTTGGGGTTATTTTTGGAGGGATTAGTCAGTGGGGTTAAGGTATGAGGGGGAACAGCCCTGTGGGGCTGGTGGGCAGAGATGAAGGACAGGCTTGGCCCCCTCTTCTGTTCCCCCTCTGGCAGATAATTGGTGGAAGGATTTCGATGGTGAAAATTTGATTGTGGAGGTGTGTGGACTTGATGGTTTGGATTCGTGAAGAGATGCTAAAGGTGAGCGGTGTAATGCTGCCTTATTAGTGCAAGGATAAGTGAGAAAATGGGGGGATGCTGCTTATCTAAGGGTGAGTGGTTACCCTGCCCTTATGTTTATTTATTTTATGTTTTCTTTTACAAGGAATTGAAGTTGTATTGTGTTTAATAAAGTTTAATGCTTTTATCATTTATTATGTTATATAATAAAAGTCGTCAAAGGTCTTGGGTGTTTGTATGGTTTATTAAAGTGGAACATGACAAATGAAGTTTGGGAACAGTCAAAGTTGTCACAGGACATCTTTAATGTTGGGGGGGGCTGGGATTTAGGAAGGAAGAAGCAGGTAAGATGGTAGTAAGTGAACTAGAAGGGAGTAGGCAGGAAAGGGTTAAGCAGGCTGAAGGCTAAGGGAGGAAGTGAGATAAGGTGGGGGTGGATCCTGTAGGCTTTTGAGGTGGGATTTTGTTGTTGGGAGTCACATTTGGTGTGATCTCGTTGCCCTTCCAGCCCATCCCATTTAGGTATTGCATTTTGGGAGGAGAGGAGGGACAGGCTTGCCCCTCTTCTGTTCCCCTTCTGGCAGATAATTGGTGGTAGGATTTCGAGGTGGTGAAAATTTGATGGTAGAAGTGTGTGGAGCTTATGGTTTGGATTGGTGAAGAGATGCTGAGGGTGAGCGGTGGAACACTGCCTTATTAGTGCAAGGATAAGTGAGCAAATGAGGGACGCTGCTTATCCAAGGGTGAGTGGTTACGCTGCAATTATGGTTATTTATGTTATGTTTTCTTTTACAAGGAATTGAAATTGTATTGTGTTTAATAAAGTTTAATGCTTTTATCATTTATTATGTTATATAATAAAGGTCATCAAAGGTCTTTGGGTGTTTGCATGGTTTATTAAAGTGGAATATGACAACTGTAAGACCATGTTATATACAAAACCTGAGATATCAACTTTAAAGTTTACATGCTACGTACAAGAAAGCTGTTAATAGTAGTTGTTCTTTCTACACCATCTAGAGAGACAGTAAGTGAGGTTCATTTACATAGTTATGTAGATTATTTTCAAATTTCAGTAAATATTTCAATAACCAAAATACATGGAAAGAGTTGCTTCCCTTTGAAAGCTCACAGGAGGAGGAACTGAAATCTTTCATGACTAGCTGAGAATTACAGACTGATTATAAAACATAGCATTTTTTGGGAACAATGAAATACAGAATCCAGTTTTAGACTCTGAAAATAATGACTTTGCATTGAATATATATGCTGCCCTTACAAGTGCAGTAGCAATTATGTTTCTAAAGACACATATATTTGTTTGTTCTCTGAGTTTATTTCTTGATTTTGTCCAAATGTTCAAGACACAGGGCCAGATTCCTAAAGAGTTGTTCTCAACATAAACCTGCCATGATTCCCAGAGACTTACTGTCTATTTAAGTGACTTATTTCAATGTAACAACAGAAACTTACCCACACGCCTACAACCTAAACAGACTTACACTGAAGGCCAGATTCCAAAAGACCCACTGTCAGTGTGAGTGCTCACTTCCAGTGCGAGCAAGCATTTTAGATTTGGGCCCATAGGTTCATAGGTGCGTACTAAGCTAATGGCCCTGGAGCCTTTACAAGCCTAGCCAATAGGATTACCCTGGCATTGTGCTATCCGACCTTAGTTTCCAGTGCCTCTGTTGAGTAGAGCCATTGTAGTGATCCCCAGGGTGAATTTTTTATTTCCCATCCACTCATCAAGATTTCTCTTGAAGAGGGCCAGTGAGGTGCTCTGTTTTACATGTATGGGAAGTCTATTCCATAGCATGTGCAGTCTCTGGGTTATGAACCTGTCCCTCCAGCATGTTCTGTTGACTGTAGAAATGACGTTGAGGTCTCTGGAGCGTGTGGTGTGGATGGATTGGGATTTCTTTAGATGCAGCATTTCTAACAGAGCTAGGTCAGACATGGCTTTATAAGTCAAGCAGAGATCGTCACTAAGTAGGCGATATGAGACAGAGAATAGTTGGAGTTTTTTAAGTCTTTCCATATAGGACAAGTGTTTAAGGCCTAGGATCCTCTTTGTGAGGTACTGTTGTGGCCCCACCAGTTGTTGCAGGTGTCTAGTGAGGTACCTGCCAAATGGGACATTGTACTCAATGATTAGCCTAATGAGGGAAGAGTAGAGGGAGACAATGACCTCTTTCTTCCTGGATGCAAAACCCTTAGTAATGAGATGTGCCACATAGAAGGACATTCTGACCACAGTGGCAGTCTGGTGGTCAAAAGAGAGTTTGCTGTCAACCTGTGTTCCTAGATCTCTTATAACACCTTCTATGTTTAGTGGACTACCATCGATGTGGTAGTTCATGGGAACTGGGTTTTTCCCAAAGGGGATGATGCCACATTTTTTGAAATTGAGCTTAAGGCCATGGTTCTGACACCAGTTTTTGGTCTCAGTGAGGCCTTTCTATAGGATGTCAACATCACTTGGGGAGTTAATAATGGCTGCCAACTTGCAATTGTTTGTGAATTTTGTCAGCTAAAGTCCCTTCGTGTTGAGCTGGACTTCTGAGAAGTAGATACCAAACAGGAGAGGACCCAGGACTGATCCCTTTGAGACTCCACTCATGACTGGTTAGCAGTCTGACTTGGAGTCAGCTACTTTCACACTGTGGGTTCTATCCGAGAGCCAGTTTGCAACTCACCTAGTGATATAGGTGTTGATGCCTATTTTAGTGAGTTTTTCTATGTTTCCTGAGTGGGGAATGGTATCAAAGGCCTTGGCCAGATCAAGGTAGGCTGTATGAACCACCTTGTCTTCATCCACAGCTCTGGTGACTGACTTAAAGATGACCAAGTTGAGCAGGCATTATCTACCCTTCACAAAACCAAACTGTGTGGGACCCCGACTTTGGAGATTCCCTATATCCGTGTTTATTAGGTCCATGATGATGAGTTCGATAACTTTGCATATCAGAATTGTCAGGCTAATGGGGCGATAGTTCCCAGGGTCTGTAGTTGCTCCTCCTTTGTGGAGAGGGATGACTATAGCAGTGCACCATTAGGCAGGGACAAAGCCTGAGGTGAGGCTGTGATTGAACAGGGCACACAGGTAAGGTGCCAGTTTACTCTGTAGTTCATGTAGAACACAGCCAGTAATATTGTCATGTCCTATAGAAGCTGTATTCTTGGCTTTGGACAGTGCTGTTTTAACATGTGCAGCAATAATACTGGGTGCCTGGCAATCTACTCGTATTGTGATTGGTCCTTTGGGGGGTGGGTAAAGTTGGCACTGAATCTGTCGGCCAGTATATTGGCAATATCTGTTGTCTTGGTAAAGGAGGTACTATTGTGCAGTAGCGCAGAGCAAATCTGGGTATTGCCATGGAGGTTCTTTACATAACTCTAGAAGGCCTTATGGCTGTCTTTACTATCTGCTGTAATTCGGTTTTCATAGCTAGCTTTAGAGGATTTGATGAGGGATCTCAATTTTTTTGTTGAGGCTCATAAGGGAGATTTTCCAGTCTTGGGACTTCACCTTATTTTGCATCAGTTTCCTCCTTCTGTTATAGAGTTTGTTTATGGCAGGGGACCACAAGATTGGCTTCCTTTTTTTGGAGGAGAGCGTCTTGGTTCTATTGGGTATGGCGAGATCCATGCATTTGTGTATGTGTTCGTACAGTGCATTGGTATATGATTCGGCAGTCATGCAACTATTTTTCATTTGCATGGGTGCCGTGAAGTTAGCCACCTCTGTTTTTAGGACACAAAGTTAGCTTTGGAGAAGTTTTTCATGGTGGTTACCTTTGTGTGTGTGTGTGTGTGTGGGGGGGGTGAGTGTGGATTTCCAAGGTGATTAGTTTGTAGTCGGATTAAACCAGGGAGGAGTTGACATTGGTGTAAAGCAACAGTCACCCATGTAAGTAATGACCAGTTCATGGATCTTGCTACCTCTAGTGGGGGTAAGAATGAGCTGGTTCAGAGCATTGGAATTAAATGGAAGTTAGAAGGCAACCATACATAGCTTCTGTTGAGTCAGAAACCATCTTTTCTTAATCATAGAATCATAGGAGGTTACTAGTCTAATGGCCATGAGGTCCTTACAAGCTTAGCTTCTTAAAAAGAAACCTCAGTCAGCACTTGTCATTCCCCTGTCAATGAAGGACACAGATGGAACCCCTAGAACAAATTTGTGGTTTCCCATCCACTCATCAAGGTTGCACTTGAAGAGGGTCAGTGAGGTACTCTGTTTGATGTTCATGGGAAGTCTATTCCAGAGATGGGGCACTCTCCAGCAGGTTTTGTTGATGTTGCATGTTAGATTCCGGCCTTTTGAGTGGGTAATGCATGAGGAGTTAGACTTACGGATATGGATCATCTCTGGTAGGACAGGGTCCGAGACTGCCTTGTAAGCTAGACACAGATCACCAGCGAGAAATCTGTACGATACTGAGTAGAGTGATAGTGATGTGAACCTGTCCACATAGGACAGGTGTTGGAGGCCATGGACTCTCTTTATGAGGTATTTCTGTGGCCTTTACAGTTGGTGCAGATGTTTGGAGAGGTACATACCAAATGGGGCATTATACTCAATTATTGGTCTAATGAGGGAGGAGTATAGAGAGGTAATAACCTCTTTTTTTCTGGATGCAGTCAATTTACTTATGAAATGAACCAAGTAAAAGGCTTTTCTGACCACTGCCACTACATGATGATTAAATTTGAGATTGTTATCAACCTGAATACCCAGGTGTCTCACCACAGGTTGTGTGTTTAGGGGGTTGCTGTTGATGTGGTAATCAGCTGGGGCCTTGTTTCTGTCGAATGTTATGATGATACATTTTTTTGCATTTAGCTTGAGGCCATGACTTTGGCATCAGTGACCTTTTATAGGACTAAAGTCGATCCAACAACATTCAAAAAGTGAAAAATCAAATGAAAAGATCAACTTAAAGACAAATACATAACACTCATAAATGATAATGTATATGTAGGCAACATTTTGCAAGCGAGTATGTATTGTGCCATATAGCAATCATAGCAAACAGCAACTTTGATATCTGCAGGGGGAAATGGCCCACTCCCTCTCCTGGGGTGTTGTCCAACTTATTTAACAAAACATTTCCTAAGCCTCCCAGACCAAAAATCTCACCGATTAGTTCACGCTGCAATAAGTTCACTTTCAACAGGTATATCCATTGCCAGTAAACATACCTCTTCAAATCACAAGGGTGCAAACTCTAAGCTGTTAATGTCCCTTAAGACTGCCCCTGCCATAGTAACATATTAGTAATAGGTGATTCTTTTATCAGGCATATGAACATCACCCTCACCAGGCTAGATGGGCTTAGAATGATGGTTAGCTGCCTTTCTAGAGCCAAGATCAAGGAGGTAACATAGGCATTTAAAGCTTTTCTTCCTGGCAAATATGATTTTCACCTTCTAGTTATCCATGAAGGGGTGAATGACCCTCTTCAAAGACAGATGTGCAGAAGAATGTGACTGATCTTGCCATGCATATGTCTGAAGCAGTAGTATTTTACCGTCAGTGAAAATGATGCAGAAATTCAAAGACAAGATAACTGGATTTAATAACTGGCTATGTAGTAGATGTCATTTTAAGGGGTTCCAGTGTGTGTCAGCTGGAAAAAAGATGTCTGCCAAGCCCATTTTTGTACATGGGGTCAAGGATCCAAGGTTTAAACCACTGTGTGGCTAGCGCTGCAACGATAGTTCTTCCACACCACACACACTCGCATGCACACTCACAGCTATGGCTAATTTAGAGAGTCCAATCCACCTAGTGAATGTCTTTGGAATGTGGGAAGGAACCAGAGCACCCAGAGGAAACCCATGCAGACACAGGCAGGACATGTAGACTCCACACAGAAGGTACTCCAACCGAGAATTGAACAGGGAAACCTCTTCCTGTGAGGTGGCAACTGCTGTGCCACTGTGCCACCTCAAATGCATGCTCACGTGTCTCTGTAATTACAAATATATGCATGCACATATGAATGCATGCAATGCATGCATATATTTGTAGTTACAGAGACACAGTTTCATAGCAATGAATGCATTCCCCTCTATTCCAGGGTTTACTGCTGATCACGTATTCAGACCTAATGACAATTACAGAGGAGTGTCTGCATTTGTTGAGAATATCATCACCGCATGACTAATTGCCTAAGACCTCACATTTGAACTCATATAAGTCTAAAATAACCTAAACAAGATTGCTACTTCATAGCTTGCTATAGCATGTCCTCTATGCCCTTTTCTGACAAAGACAACTATCTTAAACCCTTAGCTGAAATCCTCATTATTCCCAGCACCTTTCTTTGGAAGAACATCACTTGTTCATTAGCAAACTTGTTGAAGCACTGTGCTAATGGTCAATCTGCCCAGTGCTTTCTTGACATGATAAATGCTCACCTCCTTCTACAAAGAGCTAAATATCCTACTGATGGCTCACTTGTGACCATCTGTGACCTTGTCCTGTTGAATATAGCTACTTATCTCAGACATCCATCTTTATCTCAGACATCCATCTGTATCATCCAAAGGTGAAGCAAAGGTGGGGTGAAGGGGTCAACTGCCACATGTGCAAGGTGTCCAGGGGTACGATCAGCACTACTGTCATTATGTTTCTGAAAGCTGATACTGCATTTATGTTGAGATCTACAACACTTAAGCTGTCTAAGTGTGGTATAGGCAGCAGCACAGAAACTAATGCTAATTCTGGCTACTCAGTACTCTGTGTGTTGTATTTAACAGCAATCCTCTCTTTTCTTTTTATTTTTGTTTTTGCTCCTCATATTCAACTTGAGGGAGGTGCCAGAACAGTATAACTAGCTACATCTCTGATAACGTCTGCCATCTTTCTACTACAACATAAAACATAAACTGGTGACCTTTGAATTTAGCATTGGTGGTTCAACCCTTGCATATAACAATGTGTTAGCGATTTCTCAAAAACAAATGTTAATTCATTTGATGACCGCAGTCATTTGTACTGTAATCCTCCTTCAATGGCCCCCTGTTGCTAAAGTTAACATCTATGCTTCTGACTCCTAGTCTGACTTAACTAGTTTTATCGCTAAGGTATACTCTCTGTCCATGCCAAATATAAAGAGAAATTTAAAAGCAACCATCTAAGGTGAAATTCCCATATAAGTAAATAATATAACAAAAGAAAAAAACTGCTTTATGCATGTAAAAAGTCTGTCCCCTCCTACCACTTTCTACCTATGTGTGTGTGTGTGTATGTGTATGTGTGTGTGTGTGTGTGATTGCTTGAATGTGTGTATTATCTCCAGGACTACATAAACCCAAAGGGAATGCAAATGTCAGTTTTACTAAAAAAACACACTTGGCACATGATCTAAGGTTATGTCCTCTTGCAATAATAGTTTATAACTAGAGACTGAGTGACATATGCACTCACCCATAAAAGATGCAGGGAGATTTTTCCCTGCATATCATATTTAGTGCCATTGAAGTTTTATAGTGCAGATAAAACAGCTCACAGTTTATTTATATTAATTTTCTTAAATCACCAATGGTGTTTGATCTTCCTTTATATGTTCATTTTATAGTCCATAAAACTCCTATATTTACAATCCATTGTTGTGTAGAAAAATATAAAATGTCATTTTTTATGCTGTTTCACTATTTATTATTATTCAGATTACATTTATAATATAGTAATAATCAAACTTAAATTGCAATATATTATTTATCAGAAACTACAGCACTAAGAAACTACTCTTTGCATAGCAATTTACTTAAATTGCCCAAATTTACTTTTCTGTCCTACAGCTTCCATTTCTGTGATATTTTCACATTTGGAATTTTGTTGATATTTTGCATTTTAGGTACTTCAGTCTTCTGGTCAGATATAAATGTAAATGCGGATATTTATTTATTTTTCAGTCATAGTTTGCTTTTGCACTAAACTTCTGGTTGATAAGACTTGGATAGTTCTATTTCTTCTGCTAGAGAAATGCTAGAGCCAATTCTTAAAGAGCAAGAATTCTGTTGCAAATAATATAAATTCCAGTTTAAAAGACATTGTATCTTTTTCTACTGGTTGCTTTCATACTGAACCTGTAGAGATTATGTTCCTTGACATTTCAAAATCTACTATCACCGTGCCTAAAATAGGTAAAGTAGGAAGGTAGTAGCTTAGTTATACAATCTCTGCCTCACAGCTTCAGGGCTGGGGTTCATTTCTGCTGTCCGATCACTATCTGTGTGGAGGTTTGTTTGTTTGTTCACCCACATGCTAACAATGGATTTCAGTAGGTATTCCAGTTTCTCCTTACCTCTATAAAAATTCTGATCGACTGGTACTCTAAATTATTCACGTGTATTATATTTCTATATGTTGTATAACCAGGATTGCCTTACCCTCTTTGGGCAGTTGTGTCCCTTGCCTTGTGTGTGTGTGTATATGTGTGTGTTGATGTCTGCGTATGTCCATACACACAAACACTCATGCACATGTGTGACTGTTGTCTTGTCAAAAAATTTATGCTGAAAAGTGAAGGAAGCCCCAGAGTAACACAGCTGCAACAACCAATGCTTTTCTGAAACTGAAAAGTTGCAGCAGATGTGTGATACTTTCATCCTTAGAAAAAAATTAGAATACAAAAAATTAATGTGTCAAAAAATGGGAATCAATGCACAAATGCATGTACACACACACACACACACACACACACACACACACACACACACACACACACACACACACACACACACACACACACATTATATGACTGGCCTGTATGTCCATGCAATTAATCAGTTTGTTTTGCATAAGTTCCCACATCTAGGGAATGTTCTGTCCTGGCAGACTATTAGATCAGATGACTAGTAGCATTAACTTTATTTTAAAAATGAGGTCAAATCCACCTAGTATGAGGAAATGAGATTCAAATCTATAGAATAAAGCATGAGAGGAAGAACTCCTGGTTTGCATTTCTGTTGGTCTTGGGGGATCTTGTTAGCAACAATCTTTTGAAATTTAGTTAAAAGGTTTTTCTTGCTTGGAATCCCAGTATAATTTTGTCAAAGACCAAGGTAGGCTGTATTGTCTCTTGTGAGCTATCATTCTGAAATGTTTCCGTCTTTTGGACCTGAAGCCAAGTTTAATTTGTTTTGTCATTATTTTATCGTAATTTTATTTTGAATCAGATAGCCATGCAGCACATAAGTTCCATATCTTGGTAGATGAGCATCAGCTTTGCACAGTTAAGTGGCTTTAAGTAACATAGCATGCAACAAGATGCTCATCAAATCAAAATTAAACACAGATATGATATGTCATTTTTGAGTGAACCCTTATTAAACACCAAATTATCAGATTATATTTTGTCTCCTGTTTTAATATTTAGTTCTTAATATCTGTGTATGTGTGTATATCACTATTGATATGTGAATATATATGGATTATATTCACAATCTCTATGACCCTTTTCACTAAATACTAAGATGTGAGAAGGAAGGGGGAATAGGCTGCCAGTTATGCAACCTGCTGGGAGCTTCCCTTCTGAAGAAAGAGGAAAGTCCTTCTTTTCTCTCCCTTTTTTCCTTCTTTCCTGATTTAGGTAAGGGAGTGAGCTGCGGCTATGCGTCTGTCAAGGGGTTTTTCTGGTTGTTATTCCTGAGCAGTATTTAAACGCTGCTATGGTATTTTTGTTAAACTGAGGTCAGCTGTCTCTAACACTGCTAGTTCAAGGCATTATTGGCTGACTTCCAGTTCATAAATTATTCGTCTTGGTTGGCTTGAGAAACTAAGGTGAGCATCTCTAATGCTGCCAGTTAAAGTTATGGTTTATTGACTTCAAATGCATGGAATATTAACAATGCTGATTTGATACGAGTGGAGATATTTAATTTGTTATTGAGCTGCATAATAAAATCTGATGGCTCTGGCTGTATTGGTGTAGTTATTTACATATTAGCAGAGGATCTCAGACAATACAAAACTGTAAAAAGTGACATAATTGTTTTTTAAATCGCAGGCAAAGTTAGACCACATAGTTGTTCATTACAATGCATAGTTTATAACAGGAATGAGATTTAATGCATTAAAAGTCTAAGACTTAGCTGTTAAACATTCCTATCTCATTCAGCTCTGTTGTAAAAAAAAATCCATCTTTGTTGAATAAGACAGTCAAGCACACCACTGATCTAGCAGTTTGATAGATTACTTTCAGCTAGCAGTTGTTAAGATATTTGAAGCTTTCACTGCTTGTTAAGCAGAACAGAGACATTTGATGATAGTGGAATTGTAATATTCTGGCATATTTTTTTCAAAGCCATACAGTTTTAGTTTTCATTTCTCAGAGATCTTAATGATGTATTGTTGAACAACTGGTCTTTGCATTCACTAAACTCATTTATACAAGTAAATCATTACATTTAGTGTACATATTGGGGCCAGATTTATTTATTTCCATTGAATGCAGCTTCCCTGTAATTAATCACTTTTCATTTAAGTGTTTCAACTTGAGGGCTAAAATCCTATCACATGGTGAGGTACAAAACATAAGAAAAACATTAACACATTGTATGGTAATAATGATATTCGCAGATGGCACTATTTTAATGAATTAAATTACTGTTAGGGCATACAATTTTGTGGTTGATCTGGGATAGAGATCTATGCATCACTGCCAGGTGCAGTTTATAGGCATTTGATCTATCAGTGACTGGTTTAGTTTATCACTTGGCAGGACATAAGATGTCGGCACATTTGTATATATTGAACAATGTGTGTTAGTAAGAGCTCAGCAGTGGTCATATGGAGACATGCAAGCGTGATATGAAACGACTGCTACTGACCAAATTCATAGACCATTAATCCTAATAAGGGTGAATAAGAACAAGTAAAAATTAATAAAATAAGAGATTAGGGTTATTCTGTATCATAAATTCAAAATGACAAACACAGAAAACAGTTAACGATATTATTTGCTGCTAGTCTTGAGTGGATGAGAAACAGGACAGAGACACAGTTATAAAGCATGACATGGCACATTAAGTGGGGTTGTTTGACTACTTTAAATATAGCAACTGTATTTATAATCTGTATGGTTTAAAAAAGTGAGGACTACATCCAAAAACAAAGCTCAAAGGTATATTGATTGCTTTTTTTGACAGCTTGGCCATCCATACTACACTGTAGGTAACGTAAGATCATTTTTTCTGTATACCTTTACCCAGTACAATAGATAGCATATGCTTGTCCCATCCACTATTGATTTTTGTCAATGCATTTCATACTTTCTTCTCTTCATGATATCTGTTACAGTCATATATTACCCTTCCTATAAAATGCACTAATGATATTTTTTGTAATCTCTGTTCACCCTTCCACCTTGTTTCTACAAACCATAGCCTCTTGATGTCATATACCTCACATTGAAAATTATAGCCACACTGAATCTATATATTCCAAAGGTACTTACATACTTATGTCATACCCTCAAATGTGTCTTTCTTTAGGACAATACATATACATTTTTGCTCTTTCCCTTTCTGTCTTATGTGAAAAGCCATAACCAGTTTTCTGTCATCTTCCAAGCTCTATGTTTCTGATGTCTGAGTGGAAATGAGATCTCTAGAACTGCACACATATTGCAAATGATGTCTTGCTTGCAATCTAAACAGAGAAAAAAGTAGCATCCTGTTCTTCATTGGTGCTATAGTATACATGACATATCAATACTTGGTTTGATTATTTAGATGATGTGTTATGTTTCAAGCAGGTTCCTTTCTACATTTTTATGCTAGGGTTGTCTTAATGTTTGTACTCCTTTTGCAGGCTATTGTACTCCAATTCCTTATGTTGCATATTTATATTGAATACAAAATGAGGCATCTCTTCTTACACCTCTCCTAAGTTAAAAAAATAATGTTTATCTTTTCTCTGTCTTCTTCTCTACCACCAATTGTATTATCTTTTATCAGTCAAAAACTATACTTCTTTAATGATCAAATTACAGTTTTATTTTCATAAGAGTTAATAAAACAAACAAAAAAGTTCCATATTCAAACAGATATTAGGTAGAACAAATTTTTCTACTCTAGTACATATTAAAAGAATATGCACTTTTGCCTCATATCTGGCTACAGAGGCTTCATTAGAACAACTAGTTCTTAAAACATTAAAATACTTTTTAATAGAATACTGGAAATAAATGCCATCATGCATACATACATACATTCAATTATTTAATTAGCTAGAATAATAACTGATGTCCTTAAATAATAAATGATAATAGTAATAATAATAATAATAATAAACCCATTACAAATGACAGCCTGCATAAATAGTGTATTTTTTGTACTCTTTATCCCTAATGCCATAATAAGGTTCAGCATCCCAGTGGTTTTCTCCATGTAGAATCTGCTGCAGCCTGAGCCTAAGCTACCTTATCCTGCCCTCCAATTTATTAACTTTACTTCTTGTTATCCACTTTTGCACCATTATCCTTTGCCACTATACTTCTGTTACAGCCCATTCCTTATCACCACTCTTATTTCTGCTTCTTCATTCTCCTGCTTCACATATATAACTATACTTTGCAGCAACTTTCTCTGTCTTAAATCCCATCAATGCCATGGATTCCACCTTAACATAGTTATTAACTGTCTGCCAAGTCCATACTTATAATGCTATAATATGATAAAATACTGTCTATTACTCATAGTTTCTACCACCTATATCAGGCTTTCATTTACTTAAACTCTCTCCATCCTCTTGCTTGACATATTTAATTCCTCAAAAACATATACCTTCTTCCATTCCTAACTCTCTCCACAGAGCTAAAAACATATTTTCTCCATACCTTATTATAATGCTTGTATACATCCTGAGTAAAACTGAAAATTTCTGAACAATCTATCCCTGCTGAAATCCAGAATGCATTGAAATCTCCATTTTCAGAGACATAGTTTTTTTACAAGTATTTTGCAAGCCTAGAAGGCACTACATCATTCTTTGAAACCTCTGTTGTGCTTGTTTTTCTAGCTTCAGCATTTCCACAGGTGTAATTAAAAGTTGTAAGAGGCAAAAAAGTGAGAAAGTAAGGATGTGATCTAGGAGGGTGAGGTGAAATGAAAGATTTAATGAAGGGAGGAATATTAGTCTGTACCCAATATATTGTAAATAAAAATGTAAGACAGCATTAAGATAAATATAAGTCTCAGGCACTTTTATGGCCGCAATTGCTATGATTTTTTTTTCCTGCTTCGGGTGTCAGTCCTTCTGATATTGCAATATAAACTGCGTTTTAAGTTTGTCACATTTATTTCACATTTGCTCGTAATGAACTTACAATTAAGCTGTCTTAATCAGTCAGCAGCTGCACACATTTATATTGTCATTGTCTTCTTGTTTTTGATCCTGCACTAATACATCATCAGTTATGCTCAAAAGCAGGTTAAAACCTTTAATTTCGTGTGAAGCTTCCCTTTGAAATCCTTCTGCTACTGAATAAATACATAACGAACAACAAGGAATCTGTCCCTCTATAATATCATATTAGATACATTTAACATAGTGCTTTTGCCATCTAGCTTTACCTGACAGAATCCCAGGTTTGGATCTATTAGTGAAAATAATTAAGAACTGGACAAGCTCACTGACTATTCCTCAGTTATAAGCAATGGGTAATGATCACATTTTGTCATTTAGTTATATTCTATATATGCTGGGATCAATGTAAATATGAATCTTGTTTTACTTTACAAAAGTAGCCATACTTTTCACCAATTCTAACATTCTCTTAACACACACATCCTAAGACCCTCCAAAAAAGAAAACAGAAAATATTCATGAACAATATCATTTTTATAGATTGATCTTTGAAACTATGTGACTATTCTTTAATATGTATATATTCACTCTTCATCACACTGTTAATTATATTTATCACACCATGTATCTCATAAGCCAAATAACCCAAACATTAAGATAATTTACTTTTTACCTGCAACATTTTTAATCATTGTCCTGTGTGTCTTAATACTTTATATCCACATCAGTAGGCTTTGACTCAATGGTTTCTTCTGGTGGCCTGTATTAGGTAAGTCTGTGCACATATCTCACATTTCTATGCCTTTTATCTTCTGTGCTTTACAAGATATGCTCAGACATAATATTATACTATTGGTCTATGTCTAGTCTAAATTCAAAAGTTTCTTTTATCAACTCTCAGTCTTCCTGCCAACAGCATAATTCAACTCATGTATCAATGTTTCTGAAGTATTTAAGCCCTTCCACTTAAATGGCGTGTCCAGTCATAGTATGGCCTTTAAATCTGCATTACTGGCAACAATTTATATATTAAGTGCAGGGGTTATATTATCACAACCTGTGCATCTGACATAGAATAATATGCCAAATGCAAGTGGACATAAGACTGAATGGTAAAAGCATACCACTGTGTCTGATAATAACTAAACAGTGTCATAAAAAAGCACTACACTGACCAGCTGCAAAGTAGATTTATACAATTATTACCCAATATTTCAGTTACGTTGTATCCACCCCAGTACCTTCCAGTGCTGTCTTATAACTTGTCTATGACTATTTCTTCACACAATACACACAGTGTTTACCAGAAGGGTCTAATGCTGTCTCTTAGTACCAGTCCTGACCTTCCTCTCTTTGTGTTAAAACAGACATATCATGTAAAGCAAATTATAAGTAATAGCTTATTTTTGTACGAAACCATCACTACAAGAAGCTAAAGATGTTCTTAAATTTCTGTCCACCTAAGACTTTTAAGTCCAGATAGCAGTTGCACCATTTCACAGGTGGTATCGTTTCCAACATGAATTCTGTTCAGGAGCACCATCTACTTGTGTATGTTTCACAGTCAAGGTGAAGCTACATTACAGTCTCTCTCTCTCTCTCTCTCTCTCTCTCTCTCTCTCTTTCTCTCTCTCTCTCTGTCATTCTCTCTCTCTTCCTATTTAAAGCAGTCCTGGTCAGTATTTGTTGTTTTAATTTAATTTGAGGGTAAGATTTCCTACTTCTGCAGTTGTATACTTCTGGTAGTTGTCCATCTAATGAAATGCATTTTATTGACCAGAGATAGCATTTAAGGAACATTATATGTTTGAGAAAGCAGTTTCTGTCATTGCCAATTCTAGCAAACTTTCACTGTAAGCAAACATAAATATTTTATGCAGGTGTTTTGCAGACTTCAAGATGTCTTGCCATTCTGGTGGAGTAGAGGGATAAAAATCTCTCTACCACACAGGTAACCCAGGTTCAACTGGCAGCTCAAGTGATTGACTGAGTGGCAGGGAGGGAATGGCATTACCAACCCAGGATGGGTGGACAGATCTGTGGGTATCTGCTGAGTCCATCTTTGGTGGCAGCAGGGGAAGACTCACTGATAGTCATGGGTAAGGAGGGCATAGGGTGGAAATTTGGCTGAGCTGCTGCAGAGGAGGAGGAGGAGCACACCACCAGTCTCTATGGCACACATACCCCAAGACATAACATTAGGTCCACAAAGGAGCAAGGGAGAAGAAATGGAAAGGTCATAAGTGAACCCCCCCCCCAGATAGATACACAGACATGCCGAGCTCCCAGATGCCTCATTCTGTGAGTGGCCCCAGGACAACCAGATTAAGTCAGTTTGAGGCAGAAGGCAGCTGGTAGACCCAGCGCAGACAGCTACTGGGTGCTGGACCAGAATAATAAAGGGCAGTGGTTGTGGGGAGACAAAATAAAAACTGCAAGTTATCTTGGAAGTTTTATGCATGTTTTGTATAAAAAATTTAATTAGGTTTAACTCAGCTTAATACAGTCTTCTGTTTATTTTACTGAAACAATTGCAATTTTCACTTAGCCTATTTCATTTCTCCTCTGAAAATAAGCACATTTGCTTTAGCTGGTTATCACTTAATTCCATGGACTCTGACACATTTTCATGTTTATGTTCAAAATCATGCAAATTATTTTGAAAACGTTAGTATTGTACACATATTTGTAAAATCATTTTTTGTTACTGTACTGCCTTTAAAAAACGATTAAATGACTAACATTTTTATCTTTCACATTCATAGCTATAAAAAATGTTTAGGCATGGATTTCATCTGTGCCTCTCTTCTTGATTATTTGTTGTCTTTCTTTCTTCTTCAGTGTTCTTTCTGTTATCATGCCATGTTACTTTGTTTCTCATTTTTTTGCCCTGCACATATCCACAAATATCAGTTAGATAATATATCTTCCTTTGTTTAATTTCTCTACTACTTAGGTTTTTACATACCATAATGGGAACGGACCCCATTCCTAAGTCAAGGCATAATTAAAGTTCATGAAATCAGTTTTGCTTCAGTCTTTGACATTTGATATAACTGCTCTTGAAAGCACCTGCAATTACCCAGAATTGCTTCTTTGTGCATTCATAAGAGCTTAGTTTTATCCAATACTTAGGTTTTTACATGTCATAATGGGAATGAACCCCATTCCTAAGTCAAGGCATAATTAAAGTGCATGAAATTAGTTTTGCTTCAGTCTTTGGCATTTGATATAACTGCTTTTGAAAGCACCTGCAATTACCCAGAATTGCTTCTTTTTGCATTTATAAGAGGTTAGTTTTATCGGTAGCATATTTAGGTATGTTTGGTCCAGTTGCTCCTGCTCAGACTGGAATTATCTGTGTATCCTCACTCCACATTGCATAATTTGTGTTTACAAGTCCTAAAATTTTACAAATTTCTATGTATCAGTTTGTAAGACACAGTAGTCAGTGGGAGCAGAAATTTCAATAATCACATCTATTTCTGTCTTTTTATCTTGAGCTACAGTATCTGGTCTGTTTGCTTCTGCTATCTTTGCTTCTTGGATCAGGTGTTCCCATGTAAGCATTACTTCATTACTTTCAACAATACCTTGTGATTCAAGTTGCCAGTGTCTCTCAGCTGCCTCTATGTTGTAATGTTTGCAAAATCTCCAGTAACCTTACCACATAACAGAAGTTACTAGAAGAAAGGCAGTATCCTAAAAGTATGACATTAACAAATCTTAGACAATTCTTTGTCTAAGAATCATTTGGGGATTCATTATTGAATCCCCAAATGATGTGGATATTCTACAAAAGGGCCTTACAGATCCTTGGTGCCACAGTCATGGGCTCAAGCTCAATGCCAAGAAATCTATAGTTATCCCCTTTGGTATAAACCATGTACCCATGAATTACTATGTAAGTGGCAGTATACTAAACATTAAAAGTGTGATAAGGGACTTAGGGACACAAGTGGACAGTGGTCTCACCTTTGATAACCACATCGCCACAACCATCGGGAAATCCTTCTATGTGGCATATCACATCATTAAGGGCTTTTCATCCAGAAAAAAGGAGGTCATCATCTCACTTTACTCATCCCTCATTAGACCCATTATAGAGTACAATGCCCCGTTTGGTATGTACCTCACAAGACATCTGCAACAACTGGAAAGGCCACAGAAACACCCCACTAAAAGAATCACAAGCCTAAAGCAGATGCCCTATGCTGACCGTCTAAAAAATCTCCAGCTATACTCTGTCGCATATTGCCTGCTCAGAGGCGATCTCTGCTTAACATACAAGGCCAAGTCAAACCCAAAGCTGTTGGACATGCTACACTTAAAGAAATCCCAATCCCTCAGAGCCACACACTCCAGGGATCTAAACCTGGTCATCACAATGAACAAAACATGCTGGAGGGATAGGTTCCTGACCCAGAGACTCCCCATACTCTGGAATAGACTGTCCATACCATACATGTCAAGCTGAGCACCTCTTTGGCCCTCTTCAAAAAGAACCTTGACGATTGGATAGGAGATAGGAAATTCACCCCAGGGATCACTTCAATCTTCCTGTTAGACAGGGGACCAGAGAAGTAATAGCCAGGGAATTGTTATGGCTAGGCTTGTATAGACCCTAGAGCCGATAGCCTAGTCCCAACCTATGAACCTATAAACCTATGAACAAAATAAATGCAAATGGGCAAGTTCTTCTACTCCCCAATGTGGTGATTTCATACCCACATTTTCTTTTTTATGTATAGTTATTCCATGGTCTCATAGCCATGGAGAAAGGGCAAACTATCAACACTGAAAATCAGTCTCTCTCCTTATCCTTAATCTCTACTTTATTCTCTGTAACATATTAAAATCCAACTGCTACAGTTCAGTAAAAATAGGAATACTAACCCCTCTATAATACTGAAACTGTTCACATTGACAACTAAAGCAATGAAACATTTTAATTGCAAAAATGCTAAAAACTGAAATGATCATTGAAACAGTTATTTGATGCCTCAGTTACAATATAAAACGAATCAGGCTAGGTAATATATGACAAATAGTTGTCGAAAAAGAAGAGTGCAAGGTGCCAAAGGCTTATCATTGGCATTTGAGGAAAAAAAATGAATGTAAGACTGAGCCCATAAAAGGAAATCAGAGATTATTGCAAAAAGGTTTGAAGTAGTGTGGTGGTGGTGACATGTACATTTTAGTCAGAGAGTTTATAAATGTCAGACTGTAGCATGTGCACTGCCAAAAAGAAATGATGAAACAAAGCAGAAATGAAATAACATTTAAGAGGGTAATGTAAAGATGGAATAACTGCAAATCACTGTGTATAAGTATAATATTAATAATGTATTGTACAAATGGGAAGAACAAGGAGTGGTAAGTAAAATGAAAGTTAGTATTCATGGTTTGGG